>NC_021166.2:15757896-15789009 GCF_000331145.2 Cicer arietinum
TTAAGTAACCGAGACATTGAGAGATTCCCCATTCTTAACGCTCAGTTAACTTAAACGGTTTTCAAAACAAAATGTTAAGTAACCGAGACATTAAGAGATTCCCCATTCTTAACGCCCAGTTAACTTAAACGATTTTCAAAAACAAATATTAAGTAACCGAGACATTAAGAGATTCCCCATTCTTAATACTCATTTAACTTAATGATTTTCAAATTCCACACAAAACAACTCAGACAAATTCTCACATTCAATTCATAATTCACACCAAAACACATCAATCAACAATCATCAAGTATGAACATGCCAAATACGATGAACACAAATCAACATAATAAATTTCATTTATTCAAAATCTTACATACGTGAGGTAAATTCATTTTTCCCAAAACAATACTCCAATCCTAACACAATTCGTTTCCACACAACCACAGATAAGGCCCTAGATGCAAACTAAAAGTTTGGAAGGAGCCCTTACCTTCGCGTTAGCTCTAACGTGCGTTTCCGGTACCGCGAGCAAATCCGGTAAAAATCTCCGCTCGCAACGTCGCCTCCAAATTGGTCCCCTAGCACCGTAGCGTGGTAGTGAGCAACTTTCCCTTCTATCTCTTCGAGAAATGAAGCTTGGATCTAGAAGAAACGGAGGGGTTTGTGTTTGGATCTCAAATACCGTTTTTCTTCGTTTTCGAATCAAAGAGGAAGAGTGGAGTTGCAAAAACCTTGATCTAACTCTCACCCAACCTTGGGTTACTAGTTTTGAAGAAAAGAAAGCGACGAAAATGAAAATGGGAGAAAGGAGGGAATTTTGGCCGCGGTCAATCAGAGGAAGGAGATGGAAATTCCAATTTTCCTTCCTTTCTTTTTCTTTCCTTTGTTTTTCCTTTCTTCCCTTTTCCTTCTTTCCTTTATATACTCTTTTCTTTTCCTTTTCCTTCCTTCTAGTTTTCTTTTCTTTTTCCCCCCAAACAAACACATATAAATATATTAAATATAACTTAACAAATATCTCAAAATCTAGATATTTGTTAAATTACCGTTTCACCCGAAACGCATTAAATTCTCCGTAAAGGATTCATCGCAGTTAAATTCAATTTATTTATCGATGAGAAATTTTAATTGACATCAAAATATCTTTTTGATTATAAAACTCCAAAATATTATTAACTTTGACTTAAAAGCCTCCGAGCCAAAATCCAAAATACACCAAAAATACATAAATGGTACTTTAAAATTATGGGTCTTACACATTCATACTTGATTGTAATATTTGTTATCGGTGTCATTTCGTGTATTTAGAGATGAATGCAAAATGTTAGTTGCCAAAATTTTATGAAGTATAGTAAATTATAAAACACGGAATAATTAATACAGGAGTATTGAACATGTTTATTTCTCTATTCGAAAAGGGTCGTACCATTTAAGGAGATAAAATAGAACTAAAATTGTTCAACATGTCAATGTTATTTAATAGACTAAAAATGATCTTTTTTCTCGTTATTAGTAATGAAACAATATTATTTTAAAAATAAGAGGTATAGGATGTTTTTTGCTTTAAATGCACATATAGATTTATTAAGAGATCCAAAGAAATAAAGTGTAACTCAAAGAGAGTTGAATTCGAACATGATTTTAATGAAATAATTATAAGAATCCAATTACAGGCTTGATTATTGTATAGAGAAAATATATGATGTATAAAATATATGATGTATAAGATATACCTATTGCACAAGTAGAAAATTGAGTTTTTAATTCAGCAGATTTAAGTCGGTTATGTGCCACCAGACGTAACAAATGAGGGGAGGTATATTTAAGTCGGTTGCCCATATAAATGAGTTAACAAGGTGGTAATTTTGTAAATATGTGAAACACTATTAACACGTTTAGATTGACAACAGACTTAAGAAATACGACAAAAATAAAATTAAAAAATTAATATATCTCATCATACTCCACGTGGCTAAATCATTTAATTGGTAAACCACTTAATAAAATGAGGCGGTGTCAATTTTGTAAATATTTAAAACCCGGTTATATAGATAACCGACTTAAGGATCAAACGTCGTTTATAACGACGTGGTGGCAATTTTGTAAATATTTATGTCATTTAATAAAATGAACGGTGGCAATTTTGTAAATATTTATGCCAGGTATATTGATAACTGACTTAAGGATAAAACATAAAATGAGACGTGGCAATTTTGTAAATATTTATGCCCATTTAATAAAATGAACCGGTGGCAATTTTGTAAATATTTAACATAAAATCAGGCGTGACAATTTTGTAAATATTTATGCCATTTAATAAATAAGGCGATGGCAATTTTGTAAATATTTAAAACTTGTTAATGTGATTATATTGATAACCGATCTAAGGCAGGTTAAAAAAAGATAAAAGATGTCGTGTATTTAGCGTTTTATCTTCCCGCTCCCATAACATGTGCGCTCTAAACCTCTTCCTTCCATTTCTAACCTTTGTATCGTGAAGCACCTACAACTTGGATTCGACTTTACAACCGTTGTTGTTTTATCGTCATCACTTCATCAATTCATTAAGACAGATTTGATTCTCAAATTAAATTACATATTTCATATTTTAGAAATTTCATTTTTTAGAATTTGTGTGTGGACATAATAGAGAGCAAAACAGTAGTATTTTATATAGAAAGCATATAGATAGTAAGGTGTAAACTTATAAATGTAGTATTTTATTTTATGTATTAAAGACATTAGACATGAATATTTTTAGGGTGAGTTTGTTTTAGAACGGATGGATTGCAACGTTCTTTTGTTTAATCAAAATCAATTAAGTTTGCCCTTTTATTTTTTGGCTGAAAAACACTTTTCAATAAAACAATTAAAAAATATACAATAACAATAATATTCTACGTAGAAAGGCAGATAAGATACTCTTTAACGAAACAATTAAAAACTATACAATAACAATATCATTTTATATAGAAAGGCAAATAAGGTACTCTTTAACAAAACAATTAAAAAATATACAATAACAATAGCATTTTATGTATAAAGGCAGATAAGGTACTCTTCAACAAAATAATTAAAAAATATACCATAACAATAGCATTTTAGATAGAAAGGCAAATAAGGTGTAAACTTTACAAATGTAGTATGTTATCTATTAAATCTGAAATTAATAGCTCTTATCATTGATGCTTAGGAAAATTAATTAATTTTGAAATACATAAAAGAAATTTATTAAACTAATACACTTGAAAATGTATCATATTTGAACTATTTCAAATGGAAGTGTCTCATTTAAAATATTTCAATTATTTTGTGTTGTAAATTAATTGAAAGTTCCCCATTTAAAATATTTCAATTATTTTGTGGTTGTAAATTTCATCGGTACTTAGATATTCACAAAATAATAACAATAAAAAAGAAAACAATAACATACTATTAGATTATTCTTAGCTATTATGAATACGACACTTTAGGACAATAAATAAAAAGTAAAATATACATTTCCTGTATAATAAAATTGTTTTAGTTTTAATCTTTTACCTTAATCTTTATAGTTATATATTTTTAACAGTTATGGATCGTAGTTGGATGAATGTTAATCGTTTAAGTGAAGTGTATCAGAAAGGTGTGGAAGAATTTTTAGAATTTGCTTTTAAAAAACTTCCCAAAAATGAAGGAAAGTTTTATTGTCATTGTGTTAAATGTTTAAATGGAAATCAGTTACAGTTTGAAGAAATAAGAAATCATCTTATTTGTTATGGAATATGCCAAACTTATACAAAATGGATATGGCATGGTGATTCGTTAAACATGACAAATGTATCAGAAAGAGAAGAAGTTCGTGAAGATATGGACAATCGGCTTAAGGACATGATTCTTGATATTGGACAATAGTCTTTTCAGCGTACACATGTTTTTGATAGTTTGTGCAACGACAAAGTAGAGGCTTTGTATCCAGGATGCACTAACTTCACACGGTTGTCTGCAGGATGTTTTTTATATGTTTTATTTTTAAATTTGTAAATTTTGCCAAATTATGAATTTCATTTATAATGAAAACTAAGTTTCATATCTTAGGTATCTACATCGTCGTTGTATTGACTTAGGAAAGAGTGAAGTGTATGGATTCATTGATCCATGTTTCATCCAAAGTGAAAATGATTCAACTAATGCTCAAGTCCACATTCAAAAGAAGTTGTACGAGGAAAAAAGAACTTGTTACCTAGCACCTTATCTCATAAAGTAAGTATTTTCTATTATAGTCATCGTTTCTAATAGAGAAAATTGAATATAACATATATTTAATTGTGTATTGTAGTCGTCATTGGCAATTGCTTATTATCAATCCTAAGGAGCGCAATATAGTCTTTATATGTTCACTCGGAAGGAAGCCATATAAAAAAATATGTCAGATTGTTGATTTGTAAGTATTTAATTTATTTATATTGTTCATAAGTATTGTAATATATTTTATAACACAATTTCAATAATTATTTTTATTTTGTAGAACTTTCGAAGGTTATTATAAGTTGTTAGGTTTAAGAGTTAAACCGAAGATAACATGGAGTTTTCCTATAGTAAGTTGTTTAAAAATAAAAACTTTATTTATAATATTATAAAAATTTTATGCATTTAACATTTGATGGTTATGTATGGAACCGAAGATAACGTTAACGTTTAATTATTTAAATGGTTATGTATGGAACATTTGATGTCATCAAACCCTTAAGCATATGCTATTCAATTATGATTATTATATTATCAAATTCCTAATTTCAGCATGCATATAGGTTGTTTTTGAGTTTTAAAAAATTGTTTAAAATTCACAATTTATGCCACTGAATATATTACTGAGTTGAGTCACGGACTAAGTCGATTTCTTTAAAAAGTTTTGCAGCATTGCCTAAATTATGCAAGGCAGACTATCAACCACAAATCCCCAAGATAAAACAGCTCAAATTCACTGTATCGGAGTTCCACTACACCGTAGAAAACTGTTCTAGAATTACACTCTCAATATAGCGGTTAAAGTCACTCTCATTATGATGATTAAAGTCACTCGCAATATGGTACTATGACCACTCATATATCAAAAGGATTACGACACAAAACCGCTCTAAAAGAATACATCACACAAACCGCTACAAAAGACTACGACACAAAAATCGCTCATAGTGGTATTAGGATCACTAAAAAATCGATGGGACTACGACTTAAAAACTGCTCTAAAAGGATAGTGACATTATGACTACTCAAAAATCGATGGAACTACGACATAACAACCGATCTAACAATCGAAGGAATACGGCATAACAACCGCTGGAAAAATCGAAGGGACTACGGTACAAAACCGCTCATAAAGATCGAATGGACATAAAGAAATGGGAGAAGTGGCTCATAAATCAGTCAAGCAGAATAGAAAAGAGAGAAAAGAGAAAATTGAGAAATGCATCCAACTTTGGTGTATTTTTCACAATAACTGGAAACTCATTATATACTGATGAAAGCAAACTCACGTATGTCTTTTATCCAATGTGGGACTTTAGTATTTATAGAGTTGAAAACTACTCAACATATGAGAGTTTTTCAATGTGAGACTTCAAAAAAAAATTAAATTCACTCTATGTTCCAATAGTATATTACTGGTTTGGATTGGACCAATATCTCACTCAGATAAAACCATACATGACAAGCTCAAACTTGCAAACATAATTGCATCTCTTAAGCCCTTGTCCTATTGGTCGACCCTAACTCCAACAGACAAAAACTAACAATAGACATGGATCATGGCACTATATCCGCGAATGTTCAAGACATCATATAGCAAGCTCAAGAAATTTGATTAACAATCGTATGGGATCAAAATAGGTTAAAAAATAATAATGTAATAAGCAAGATAGTTAAACATTGGTCGTCTCAAAAGAATTAAAATTGAGAGTTTTGATTTTTTTTGTAAAAAGATTTGTAAATATAATTTGACAATCAATTAAAAACAATCAACCCATTGGCCCAAGATTTCAACAAGCTATTTCGGATCAACCACATTGATAGCGTTTCAGCAACTGTACTGAATCGTTGCAAGTAATAATTAAAACGGTAATACCGAGTGTCAAACTCAAGGATTGCGTTTTACTATCGAATTATATTTAATTACTGAAATTGAACAAAAAGTTTCTGAATTGATTGAAATAATATTTGAAATTAACAATAGTAATAAAATTGATCATTTATAATGAGAAAAACGAGTTTCACTTCGAATCCAACCTTGGTGTCTAATTTGATCCTAGTTAGTAAATTCCTTTATTGAATTATTACCAAATTCTCTTTATTATTTTTGTCCTAATGTCTTAGTGACATAACCTTTAATTCCAAAGTAGCCCCTAATTCCTTAGTAGATTTAAGATTAGAATTAAGCATTACCGTATAGAAATTCTCTTGTAAATTATTGTTTTGCAACTAATTTAATTGGTTTCATGACATGCATCTATGTCTATACTACAAATTCATGAATTTCTCATCTCAAGCATTCGTAAAGTCCACTTCTGTTTCAAAATACAAATCGTAGAACATTTTAATGTTGATCAGGCAATAAAAAACATTAAGCACATAGATGAGAAAAATAATTCAATAAATTAATTCATATAATTAGAAATCAAATCATAAAAATAAGAGTTTCATCTTGTTACACTCATCCCTAACAAATAGGGTTTAGTTAGTCGTGACAGAGATAAAACAGATAGAGATTATAGAAGAATTACAAGAAGGATTATGAATGATTCTTGATAAAACTGCTCCAATGATGTTAGAAACGGCCGTCTTTGAGTTTCTATGCTAGGGCTCAAGTCTCCCAACTTCCCAAGAGTAAAAAAGGATCCCTAAAACAGTAAAAAATTGCATTTTTATGAATGCTGATGCGCGTCGTGCGCCTGGACAATGTCCCTGGTTCGGAAATGCGCCCCAGGCGCAGAAAACGCGCTCCGGGCGCGCCTGGACAGTTCTAAACGGCTGGAAATGCGCCTCAAGCGCGGATGGCGCGCTTCATGCCCACAACATCTTATGTGTGACGTATATTTCATTTTACTCCTCTTTCGAGTCTAAATTTGGTTCAGGTGTCTTCATGAAAGTTGTAGCTATGGATCTTAGCTTTCATTTGCACTGAGGTTGACTCCAATTGGACATCTACAACTCCAAATATGACAGAAATACTCCACATAGGTCATGTTGATTTCTCACCAAAATTCAACACTGCACTAAAACAAAGTAACAACGCAAAACTCCGAAAAATCTCTACTTAATCAAGGAAATAAGAACATAAACATTTCATTAAATCAAAGAAATAAAATTAACAAAATATATAAAATAAATCTTTAAATTAACTAATGGTTAAAGATAAATACGACTATAATCAATGAAAAATATGCATATAATAAAGAGTCATCACAACCCTAAACTTAATATATTACTTGTCCCCAAGCAACAATTAATTTTAGATTTGGTACAGTTAAAAGCAAACTTAAACTCAATTTCTCAAATCAAATCAAACTCAATTTTTAAAGTTTCAGCTACTACAAAATATTCATCATGCTCCATGGTTGCTTACAAAAAAACAACCCAATTTGTTCACTTTAGCGTTCATTCATCAAGTTCAACTCTCTCTTCATACAATCTCACCAAAAAATTTCTCAAGTGTTTAGAAAGGGTTATGAATTTATCACTCAAATCCTAGAACATGCATCACTCTAGCATAGGCTTGAAAAAATTCTAGTTAGCAATCACAATGCAGTAAACACATACATTTTTGGAGGACTTTCGGGTTGTAATGGGGTTTAGGTAGGGGTAGGACATTTTGGGATAATAGGCTTTACTACTTGGAGTTAGGCATACATTTCCAAAATATTCTAACATTTTTTTATTGTTCTTCACCTTTTCATTCTGGAAATTCTCAAACACTGACAAAAGAACCAAGAAGATATTATTTACCAAAGTACACAAACTTGTTTTTTCTTCTTCTTCTTTTTGTGTGAGAATCACCACCCCAAACTTAAAAGGTTGTTATCCCATGAGCAACCCCAAACTTAGAACTTTATCAAGACAATAATTTTTTTTTCTACCTAACTCCAAGTAAGGTGATTTAATTAAAATCAGATATTTGGCTTGTAATGTGGCTAGTAACCGAAATAAAAGGGCAAGGCTCAAAGGGACTAGCAAAGGGTAAATTTTACATAGGGTAGTTAGAAAGGCTCAAACAACCAAACAAAATTGCCTCAATGTATGCATAAATTACAAGTGATGCAAGTCAGAATTAGTGCAAGTTCTAGAGGGATAACACATGTCTGGATAATCACACAACAAAGAATTTAAGTGTTTAGGCTCAAAAGCTCACATCTAGGATAATAAGAGAGAGTATGAACAATCAAAATAATGTTAAGCATGCCACTACAAAATTTATTTAGTTTCCTTTTTTATTTTTATTTAAAAAAAAAAAATGCGAGTGAGACTTCGACAACCAATGAGTAATCAACATTGCATGTATTAGTGAAACTTATCGAATTGAGCAATGATATGAGCAAAAAAATAAAGTTTAAATTTCAAAATCCCAAACATAAAACTTAAGATCAAATGCAAGTTGTTAATAATTCTTCATCATAGTGCATGTTTACACACAATTAGAAAGAGACAAATTCAAATAACAAAAATAAGATTGCAAAAAATAAAAGTTACCTCTACCGATGGGTTGCCTCCCACGAAGCACTTCTTTAAAGTCATTAGCTTGACGCTTCAACTATTGTCAAGGTGACATATATGACATGAAGAACACATCATCTTTCTTCTTCTTCTTTTTCTTTGGTAGAAATTCCATGAACTTGAGAAATAAAAGATGTTGCTTCCATGTCCTTCTCAACTGGACATCGATGAACAAGACATAGATTGAATCTCGAACTTTATCAATCTCTTCTTTTTTCTTTTCCTCGTTCGTCTTTTCCTCTTGCTTATCTTCTTCTACCACAACAATGAAATTATCTTCAATCTTCAACTTCTCCTTCATCATCTCAAACTTAACCACTTGCTCAAATAACCTCTCACATTGACTTTCAAATCTTTCAATTGAAACCATGTTATTCTTCATGAATTCAACCAAAACGTTCGTAATGTGAAAGTATTTGTCATCTGATTCTTTGGATATAATTTTAGGAGGTAGAATTTGTTCCCAATAGATCTTTTTAATATAACACTCGTCGTTTTCTGTAACTTTGAGAAAAAAATCTTCATATTCTATTAATTCATCAAGGTCATCTAAACAATGTCCATTCTTATGTGCTTCTCCGCAAAAGTCACACCTAAGAGGCTGCATCGGAGGGATCTGAGGGTGATATCTTAAAAATGTATAACTCAAGATTTGCCCCTCAATCATGCGACATATACCAGATATAACAAGTATCACACTCTTCATATAATTATAGTATAATATCATCATTATAATCTTCCATATTTTACAGCGAATAGTTATCTCAAACAAAGAAGAGACAAACCACTAGACATGACATTAGCAAGCTTAACAAATAAAAATAGAAAATAAAAAAAAAATTCAAAAACTAAAAAATAAAATAAAAAATTTTACTGCAGAGCAAACAATTTCAATTAAGTAAATAAATTAAATTCAATAGTGATATGGCAATCTCCGGCAACGGCGCCAAAAACTTGATAGCGTTTCAGCAAGTGTACTGAATCGTTGCAAGTAATAATTAAAACGGTAGTACCGATTGTCGAACTCAAGGATTGCGTTTTACTATCGAATTATATTTAATTACTGAAATTGAACAAAAAGTTTCCGAATTGATTGAAATAATATTTGAAATTAACAATAGTAATAAATCAAAGAAATAAAATTAACAAAATATATCAAATAAATCATTAAATTAACTAATGGTTAAAGAT
Organism: Cicer arietinum; assembly: GCF_000331145.2. Lineage (NCBI taxonomy): Eukaryota > Viridiplantae > Streptophyta > Magnoliopsida > Fabales > Fabaceae > Cicer > Cicer arietinum. The sequence continues at coordinate 15,767,818 of NC_021166.2, forward strand.
AAATACAACTAAAATCAATGAAAAATATGCATATGATGAAGAGTCATCACACATGTTTAAAAGCTATTTTGTTTTAATATTGCTAATCTTGTTTTATCATAAAATTAACTGAACAAGTGTTAATTACTTTTATAGAGTTTGTGTTCGACTAAGCGTTAATTACTTTTAAAAGATTTGATCAAGAATACCTTCAAGGAAGCATATATTGGATTACTGTGTTATGGAATCCGTGTGTAGATATTTCATCATTATTTTCAATTTAAAACATAATTTCTTTGACATGTAAGTGGTTGGTTTATTCAACTAGACGATAACGAAGATAACGACTAAAATCTAATTACGACATAAAGTGTATCAAAGGTGGAAAAAATAAAACTATTAAATAAAATAAACATTAAAAAACCACAAAATATAAACTATAAAAAATATATTAAAATATGTTGATCAAATCCACCCTATGAATATCTTTATTCATACCCATAAAAAGTATATATTTTCTATTGCAAACCTCTACTTCTTACTTAATCAAACACTAACTTGATTTTTAGGGCCCAATTTGCTTTTGCAACGGAATGAAGGAACAGGATGGGAGAAATCATAGGGTAGTTTGTCAACTGGTGGGGGAAAAATAAAAAAGCTTAAACTAGGTAAAACTTCTTAATATAATAATTAATTGACAGATGGATAGAAAGACCGTTAAAGATTGTACAAAAAAAGACCGTTAAACAAATTATAGTAACCACCAATTGAAATTGTGAAGTGTGATAGTATAAACCCCACCAACAAGCTTTGAGAAAAAAGGTATATGAGAGAGATCTGGATATCTTCATAATCGTGCATCTTACTTTGTCCAACGTTTTTTTAGGGACATTTCTCAATCTACAAGAAACCAATATAAAACACTCCCACACATTTTTTATGAGTTTTTTTTCTTCTTTTGTCGGAACAAACATATATTCGGTATTATAAGTAAAAATAAGTTCTAAATTTTAGTCGTTATAATGAATAAAAGTTAACTATTTTAAAATTTTTAATGTTATTATTTTTAATATATTATTTATTTGCTTAAAAACATTCAATATAGAGAATTGAATATGACACTAAAAAAAACAATTTAATAGATTTAATTTATATTTATATAAAATTTAAAAAACTAATTATAAATTTCTTAATATCCGTAATAGTTTTTTTTTCTACTTTTTTTTCTTTATAGTAAGGGAGCATCTTTTATTAGTTGGTCACTATCTAATTTGGAAGTCTCGCCACAATAGTACAATATTATGCTCATTGGCCCATGTTGTACAATTTTATGATGATGAAATGTGGCTTTATATACTAATGATTGTCTTCTTGGTCCATCAAATTCATATACTATTCTAGATTCAATAGTTAGACCATTCTAAAAGTGAACGGAATTATCATAGTTTTGCGACTTTATCGTTTTGGCTGGACCATGATGAAATTACTTTCACTTAGCCGTTGGATGAATTAGCAAATGGCGCCACCAAGCAAGGCTTTCACATGTCTCCGATTAGGGTGGTTGTGACTTTGTGAATTTGTGGGAGTTAGGTAAAACTAAGTGTGTCTTTTTTTTTCTTTTAGATGAGACAATTATGACGATATATAGGTGACACTTACGTTGATTATAATATTTTTACTAAAAAAAATTATTTGTTTAAAATAATAAAATATATTGATACGATATAAATTTAAAATTGTTAAAAGTAAAAAGAATAAATTTGCGAACAAACTCATAATATTTAAGTTTATACTATAAAACAACATAGAACAAGACGACACCATGTTGAGTTCAAGTGTGAGTGGTTAAGTCTTATATTGACTAAGAATAACCTAATATTAGAGATGTGGTGACTCATATACCTAATGTCTTAAGGTTTTGGAAGAAGATGTGGTGTTAAAGTCTCTTGTGAATCTTGGAACATTTGACCCATTTTGCTCTATGCGCTCCTCTGGACTTTCCAACAAATGGTATCAAAGTCAAGGTTCGACTTGGTGGGGGAGCAAGAGTGAATTATGTCATTGCATCAAAAATCTCAATGATAGTGTAGTCAAGAGCGGGTCTTGTTGGTAAAAAGAGGAGGTGCAAGTATATTATGTGGGAGACTCGTATTTGAGGGGATATATAAAAGTGGTGACCCATATATCTAATACTTTAAGATTTTGGATGAAAACGTGGTGTCAAAATCTTTTGTGGTTTTGGAGCATTTGATCGGTTGATTCTCCCACACCCTAAACTCTCAAACCCAACATGTCTACAAATATAACAAAATTCAAGTATCTGAAATACTATGATAGATAAACTAAATTAGTGTTTAAATAACTTATTTAGATAAAATAATAGAGAAACGATTTGAAGGGGTGATTTTTCGGACCAAAAAACATTTTAAACCACTTCCCTATAATAGATGAAGAAGAAGAACCAACCTACACATACTTGAATGAGTTGCGGCTAGGTTATCCCCTCAATTTTTTTCCACATGTTTTCTCATGTGTTTGAATCTCCACCTATAAAACTCAATTTTTTCCTCCGTTCTCTTTCTTTCTCTTTTTCAATGGAGGGTGAGATTTTAATGGACATTCACGTCATATGAGAGGATCCATTCTCGTAAAATAGATAATCAAAGAGATCTTAATTTAAAGATTTAATTGTAATTTTAGTCATTTTATTGTAAGTGATTCACGAAATCGGTCTCCTTATTTTAATAGGCGACAATTTTGATTTCTCCCTCTGATTTTTTAACAAAAAAATAATGACGTGAGATGTTTTAAATAACATGACATATCATACAATTATGTAGAATGATTAACACCCACGAAATTGAAATAAAATACCGTAAAAACTTAGCTTTTAACTTCATAAACTTTTCATATTTTTAATTTAATTAATGACATATGAATAATTAATGTATCTAGATGGTTCTATATCATAGAATTGTATGTCACAACATTTAAAATGTGACGAATCATCATTTTTTTAGTTCAAAAATATGATAAATGATCAAAATTGTCGACTTTTAAAATAGAAAACCAATTTTGTAAATTGGTAATCATAGAGGGATCAAAACTACAATTAAATCTAATTTAAAATAAGATATATTAAGTTTTAATCTTTTATGTTATACTTTATTTTTTAAGGAGTGTTTGTTAGTCTTGTACTCCCTCCGAAATAAAATATAAATAAAAATTAATTAAAGAAAATTAATATATTTAATTCAAATTTTAACTAAATATTGTTTATCAATCTTTTTGCATTAAATACATTAACATTCTTAAATGAATTTTGATTTATATTTTACTACGAAGTAATAATTGACTCTAATAAATATTCATTTATAATGTCCATGTTCATCGATACATATTTTCACTAAAATTTTCACACATGCATTATTTATTATGTACTTTTCAATTTTAAAATTAAATTTATATATAAAAGTAGCATATAACATATCAGTTAGATAACGCATGAATTTATAGTAGATAAATTAACCAATAGTTAATAGCAAATAAGCTAGCACATTGAATTTGAATTGTTCGGTTAATTAGCGGTTAAACTAATAAATATAAAATATATTTTAAATTGATAATTAAAAATCCAATTAAAATAATGAGAGTAAAAATAAGAAGAAAAAAAAAAGTGATACACTATAAATTATATACGCAAACTTTACTTGAAATAATGTATCAAAAAACGATATGTTTAATTAAAGTTTTGATCTTCTTATTTTAGCTGAATCACGAAAGTAGTTCATCCATTTTATTTCTCCTCAGTTTTGATCCTCCAAACAGAATTTTGGCCCAAAATATGATAAAATTTCTTTTTTTAAGTCACACCACACCATTTATCATCATAGATTTCATATACAATTGTTACACCACAAGATTTTGAGTTATTGTGTAGCTTAAATAAGTGCAAAAAAATGACAATTCATCAAGTTTTTGACCAAAATTCTGTTTGGGAACCAAAACTGGGGAGAAATAAAATGTGGTAACCATTTTCGTGATTCAGCTGAAATAGGGGAACAAAAACTACAATTAAGTCAAAACGATATAAACTCGCAATAAAAATGTTATAAGCTCGTAAGAGAAAAGTGTTGCTAAACAACTCTACTTTAATTGTATGTATTTATTACTCGATCTTTCCTAAAATAATTTAACAATTTAATTATTTCACAAATATTATAAAAAAAAATGAAATAAAGTTAATATTATTTTTATCAAATTATTATTTTTAATTGTTAATATATTATCAATATTATAAATATATATATATATATAAAATATATTGTATTAAAAATTATATAAATATTATTAATTAAAGCGTACAGTTGAGTGAATTATTTTAAAATTGATGGAGTATAACATATATCTATGATAACGGTTTGGTTTTGCAGAAAGGATTCTTGCACTAATCTCTGTTATCTTTAGAGGAAAATTAGGATGTTATAGTTTTATATAGCTGCTAAAAATGCAAGGAACAATCATTTTGGATTCCAAATGCTTGGGAAAGTAGAGCATTCAAACGGACAAAGATCACGGAATACTTGCTCTGTAAGAAAACACAATTCCCGGTGTAAGCTAACACAATCATTTCTTCACTTCATGTTTTGTTCATGTTTCTCCATTTACTTTTTACATTTTGGTGATGGAGCTTTATATAATGGACCATATAATAAAATTATTTATTACTTAATTATTGAAAGATTAAATTTAAATATGTATAAAAATTAATCATTTTTAAATTAAATATTTTTCAAATTTGAAAAGTGATTATGGGTCTCTCTACAATTGAGCACAAAGAATAGCAAAAATAAAAACAAAAATTTATTACTATATATATTTTTAATTCTTGTGCGATAACTGCGGACGAATACTTTCTTTTTCTATTTTCTTTTTCCACCGTGAACTGTGCAATTGGCTTTTCCCTTGTAAAGGGCTATATAGTATATCTCAGGCCCGTTTATAAATTATTTTTATTTTTGTTTGTAAAAGCATAATTAAGAACATTCACCTATATTTTAGTAATTTAATTTAAAAAAAAAAGATTTAAAGAATTTGGACAGCTAGATTTGAGTTAGTCCATTTGCTTGCTAGTTCTTACAATATATTGGGGTTTTATGTTTGGGTGAAAATGATGAGAGTGGCATGTTATAGATTTTGGGTTTATGGTGGTGTAGATTTTTGGATTTTTCGGGTGGGGAGTATTGGGTTTGTGAAGTGTGAAACGTGAGTGTCATAGATTTTAGTTGTCTTTTATTCAAATTCTCTTTAATTGTTTGATCCAGGTTTTGTCTTCTTATGATAATTACGATTAAAACTTACTAATACTTTTATTTTATTGAGAACTTAGTGTATGTTTAAAAAATAAAAAAAGTCATAATATGATCGTGCGCTTAATCAAAAGCTCTAATTTGAAGAGTTAATTTGGTGTCCAATGAGATACATAAAATGCATAATCAAATACACAATAATTAAATAATTTGTATTTTAATTTGTATGATTTTTTTTAAAGTATAGTAATATCCTCTAATTGTGTCAATAAATGACTAACTCGACACAGAAAAAAAAATGAAAGAAATAAATTAAAATAAACGACCAAAAGTGTAAAATTTTATTAATTATTAAATTCTGAAAGTGCAAAATTATTCATCTCCAATTCTATTAATTCTTGTGAGTTGGAGGATTATTATATCAGGCTAACAACAATTATATAAGTGAGTTGAACAGTGTATCTTTACCAAAAATCCTTTATATATTGGGTATATAAGTACTCTCGTATCCTGTTCAACATCAACTTTTTTATTTAATGTGAGAATTTAACTCACACTTGATATATCAATAATATTCTCTCATTCGAAAGCTTTTTCATCCATACATATTTACACCATCGTTGACACTCAACATCAATGGAACACGCTGCCAGACCACCATTGTTAAGAAGACTTTCTATACAAGAAGTCAGACACCTTTGTCGAACTATCGACTTTGATACCACTATTGAGTCATGATGAGGTCTAAGAGATCATCACATTGGACTAAGAGTAATTACACAAGTGAGATAGACATTATATCTTCACCAAAAACTTTTAAAAAATGAATATATGAATAAAATTTCACTTATATATTGCTCAACAATTATTTTTTCATCTAATATAAAACTCTTATTCACACTTAATATACAAACATTTGTCAAATAAATGAGACATGGACAAGTAACAATAGATAATGAATGTTTCAAGCATCAATATATAACTTCATATAATGTGTGATAGTTTAATTTGTGAGAATGGGCGCAAAACTGCAATTTACATCTCAACAATTCAAAGAATCTAAATGCAAAATTATATAAGGGAAAGTTATATTTATACATCGGTTATTTAATTCTCCAACACTCATTCAATACTCAATTTTTATTATATTTCTTTTTTTTATCATATCACAAATATATCACCCATTTTAACGATGAAAGTGGAGAGAAAAATGCATCCTTGTCGCTAGTTCCATCTATACCCATACAACATATAAATTTTGTGCAAAGATGTTTTTAGTGTTTCATGATTAATTGTGATAGAAAGTAAAAATGAAAAAAATATAAATATAAATTATGGATTTATTATTTTTTAGTATAAGGCTATTCATGGAAGGCTATTTATGTCTTTTCAAAATTAAGTTACTCCATTTCTTCTCACCTTTTATCCAATCAAACAAAAGAAAAGAGAGGGAACACATTTCTTTCACTTTAATTTCTTCTCTCTTTCTCTTATTCCAAACAATATATCAAAACTACTATAATTCCTCCCCTCTTTGTCTCTTTTCATATTTGTTCTCTTCTCTCTCTATTTTGTATTTCTTCTCTCAATCAAATCAAAATCTCAAGGAGTATAAGACCACAAAAAAAAAAAAAAAAAACTCCAAGAGTAAATGAAATGTTTAGGCATCCATAGAGTACATTTTCTCTCATATCAAAAATGTAAACTTGATTTTTTTTCTTTCACAATTTTCAAATTAAGAGATGACAACGATTACCAAATTTCATATATAAAATATAATTTTAAAACCATAAAATAAGTTCCAAAATTTAAACCTATTTAATTTAATATATAATTTTAAATGTTTCATCATTTTGAGTTTTGACGACGTTGACTTGTGGGATCCTACGCTGCTGGTACAAGAGTTGTACAACTCCACTAATTGAAAAATAATATGGGTAGTGGAGCACAAGCCCATGGGCATGGGACCAAGACCACAACTTAACCCACATGGGGATCCAAACCCACCACCACAGAACGTTACATTGGGATCCAACATAAAATTTTAATTGAAAGACACAAGATTTGAGAGTTAGCTTCAATCTTCTCAAATGTTATTTCAATTTTAGAATATAATCAAAAGAGGGCCCAACAATGGCACCTTTCTCCTTATAAAATGTGATGTGACACTAGAGCTAATGCAAAGAGTACATAGTCCCTTTTTAATTTGTTGGGATAATATCCACCATATTGTCTTGTCTACTCAAATTTTACCATGTAGATTGAAACAAATAAATACATCAATTTATAACATGTATAATAATTATAAAAAAAATATTACTTTAAAATAAAATATAATTAAAAAATTAATATACTAATTTTATTTATATTTCATTAAAAAAAACATAAGAGTAACATCACTCTAGAATTTTCTTTAAATATACTATATTATTTTTTGGGTACAATTAATGTACTTTATGCTATTAGATGTTAAAAGTGAGTGTTGTCACCTCATATTAGAATCCAATCACGTGTTAATTTTTGTCACATTAATTGGGAGCTTCCTTTTCATCTTTACCGTTGGAAAGTAAATAATTTCATCCTTCTCAGCAGCCCATCTGCCAAGTACAATCCACTTATTAAAACCAATTCATAAAGTAGTTTTTATTTTTTTATCCTAGACAAGTGATTTTTACCTGTAAGTTGTAACTAGATGGTGAAGAAAAATAGAGAGCTCTAGTCTAGAGAGTTCTATTCCAGGACATAATCTTTGTCCACCACCAAATGGTGTAAAACAGTTGTTTCTACTTCCACTTCCAATTTTCTGCATTCACACAATATATGATGTTCTTAACTTGTGGTCTAGTTGTAAAAATATATGAGATATGACGTATTCCTGATAATATTAAGACCACAATTGTGATTGTATTGACCGGATTTGTATGTAATATGGAGGTTCATAATGTAACTATATTAGTAACAATGAGTTTGATACTTGTTATAACTTATTTAGTCAATATGACAAATTAATTTTGATTGAACTGTTTTTATAAATTTGATTTTTATTAAAATTAAGCTAAAAACAAAATAATTAAATTTGAATACATTTATATAAAAATTAGTTGTATAACAAATTTTGGATTAAAAACAAATTCTAAAGAGAAAAGTTATAAATTCTAATTTCATGTTAGAGTAAATCAGAGGTACAAAATCAATTGTATTCGAAAACAATTAAATTTTTCAAAATCAATTTTATACTTTTGAAATTAATATTGACTCATTCAAATTATACTGAAAGCAAACATGAAACCTACATTATTAAGCTATGAGCTGAGTAGTGTGATTTTGTTGCTTAATAAATTACTTACCTCCCATCTCCATGGATCAAACTCCAAAGGATTTTCATAGTTGATGTCATCTAAATGAACGGAAGTAAGAGAAGCTACAACACACCAATCCTTAGGAATTAGGTACCCTGCATATTTTCATAGTTCAAATGCTTTAGGGCCAATACAAAAAATTAATCCACAAAAACTTTCATTTGATTCAATAATAAAAAATAAATAAAAACTCACCTTTAATATCTACATCTTTGATAGCTTTCCTCCAAATGGCATTGACAATATTTGCCATTCTAAGAGTTTCACTGATTACCTTATTGAAATTAAATGAAAGGCAAAATAATTAAGAAAAATGTGATGCTTCGTTCTTTTAGTTTAAAATTAAAGAGTAAAATGATAATGGATTGAAAACTTATTTTGCTTCTGGTAAAAAGAAAATGGGGAAGGCCATTAAAGCCTTTAGACCTCTATGAAAATCATAATTTTTATTTTATCAAAAAATCTCAAAAAACAAAAATTTATTTAATAAAAAATCTCAGATTTTGATATTTTTAAAATTAAAATATATAATTTTTTTAAAATGAAATATTATCTCAAAAATATTAAATCAATTAAAAAAAATTATATAATATCAATTACAATAATTATAAAAAAAATATTACTTTAAAATAAAATATAATTAAAAAATTAATATACTAATTTTATTTATATTTCATTAAAAAAAACATAAGAGTAACATCACTCTAGAATTTTCTTTAAATATACTATATTATTTTTTGGGTACAATTAATGTACTTTATGCTATTAGATGTTAAAAGTGAGTGTTGTCACCTCATATTAGAATCCAATCACGTGTTAATTTTTGTCACATTAATTGGGAGCTTCCTTTTCATCTTTACCGTTGGAAAGTAAATAATTTCATCCTTCTCAGCAGCCCATCTGCCAAGTACAATCCACTTATTAAAACCAATTCATAAAGTAGTTTTTATTTTTTTATCCTAGACAAGTGATTTTTACCTGTAAGTTGTAACTAGATGGTGAAGAAAAATAGAGAGCTCTAGTCTAGAGAGTTCTATTCCAGGACATAATCTTTGTCCACCACCAAATGGTGTAAAACAGTTGTTTCTACTTCCACTTCCAATTTTCTGCATTCACACAATATATGATGTTCTTAACTTGTGGTCTAGTTGTAAAAATATATGAGATATGACGTATTCCTGATAATATTAAGACCACAATTGTGATTGTATTGACCGGATTTGTATGTAATATGGAGGTTCATAATGTAACTATATTAGTAACAATGAGTTTGATACTTGTTATAACTTATTTAGTCAATATGACAAATTAATTTTGATTGAACTGTTTTTATAAATTTGATTTTTATTAAAATTAAGCTAAAAACAAAATAATTAAATTTGAATACATTTATATAAAAATTAGTTGTATAACAAATTTTGGATTAAAAACAAATTCTAAAGAGAAAAGTTATAAATTCTAATTTCATGTTAGAGTAAATCAGAGGTACAAAATCAATTGTATTCGAAAACAATTAAATTTTTCAAAATCAATTTTATACTTTTGAAATTAATATTGACTCATTCAAATTATACTGAAAGCAAACATGAAACCTACATTATTAAGCTATGAGCTGAGTAGTGTGATTTTGTTGCTTAATAAATTACTTACCTCCCATCTCCATGGATCAAACTCCAAAGGATTTTCATAGTTGATGTCATCTAAATGAACGGAAGTAAGAGAAGCTACAACACACCAATCCTTAGGAATTAGGTACCCTGCATATTTTCATAGTTCAAATGCTTTAGGGCCAATACAAAAAATTAATCCACAAAAACTTTCATTTGATTCAATAATAAAAAATAAATAAAAACTCACCTTTAATATCTACATCTTTGATAGCTTTCCTCCAAATGGCATTGACAATATTTGCCATTCTAAGAGTTTCACTGATTACCTTATTGAAATTAAATGAAAGGCAAAATAATTAAGAAAAATGTGATGCTTCGTTCTTTTAGTTTAAAATTAAAGAGTAAAATGATAATGGATTGAAAACTTATTTTGCTTCTGGTAAAAAGAAAATGGGGAAGGCCATTAAAGCCTTTAGACCTCTATGAAAATCATAATTTTTATTTTATCAAAAAATCTCAAAAAACAAAAATTTATTTAATAAAAAATCTCAGATTTTGATATTTTTAAAATTAAAATATATAATTTTTTTAAAATGAAATATTATCTCAAAAATATTAAATCAATTAAAAAAAATTATATAATATCAATTATATTAATTAATTTAGTAATATCATATTAAAATTTAAAAAATTCACTTTATATTTAATCGCTTTAAGTTTTTATATGTATTGTATATGTGGGTCGGTCCGAAAAATGAAATGTCTCACATTTTGAGTAAATTGCAGTGACAGGTAGTCAGTCCATGCATAATCATCGGACCAGTTTTTGTTCCTCTTCATTTCCATGTTTTCTTCCTGAAATACCAACAATCAAATATAAAAATTAAATTAATTACTTTATGACTTTCATTAACAATATTTGCTGTTGAAGTTTTGGAATCCAATCAACACAATTGTAAAAAAATGTAAAACATTTGCTAAAATGTTACTAGTAGTGTCTAGGAATATGTATAAAATGATATTGCTAGAATGTGTAGTCACTCAAAATCATCTCCGCTCTCAAATGGACGGAAGTGGGAGAATGACCAAAATTCAACTAAAAAGACAAAAGTGCCCCTGATTTCATGATTTATGAATTTAAAAATATAAATGACACTCCCTCCACGAAAGCTTTCATGAAACCAGCGATGTTGCACTAGGAAGACAAGGAAGGAGAAGAAGAAAGTAAAGTAAGTAAATAGCATGAGGAAAAGGTTATAAAGGTAATAAAGTGAGTAAATGGGAGTGGAGTTGGAAAAGCGAGAAGCAGAGAATAATTAAATTGGTAGTCGTACGGTAAGGAAACATACACCCCCCATAATAAATCATTCAATTACTCATCTCATAATTAGGGCTTAAAATATAAATAATACTAATTTCAAAATTATTTTTTGTCATCTTGTGGGGACAAGAGCTCCCTTTGATTCTCCAAAGTAAAAAGGGGACGACATAATATTTGCATGGATGATAAAATTGAATATGAATGTAAACAAAGTAACATACCAGTAATTTGGATAGAACAAGAGGATAGTCACTAAGAAACTTCACAGCCATAGTCATAGCCGTAGGAAGAGTCTCTTCCCCAGGAATCATCATCTCAATTATGTTTTCACTCATATTTTTCCACGATATTGTGTTGGACTCATCATCTTTATAATCCTTTAAGAGGACATCCACTATGTCATTTGCCTCATTAATATTCTTATGATTATGATTTCTTTCCTCTATTATCCTTTGCACTATCTTCATCATTCTTTCTTTAGCCTACACCCACAATCAAATTGCATCTAATTTTATTATTTATTGGTACTATTTAACAACTTACCAACAAAAACAATATATAAATAATTATTATTACCTTTAAGGATTTATATAATCTTGTTCCAGGAAACTTAAAGGGCAAGCAAATCAACCCTTTGATAAACTCTTCAAATTCACTCTTCAACATACATAAATCTTCACCGGGATCAATGCTCATCAGAACTTTCACCAAAATAGTAAATGTAATCTGATGTATATATCCAAGGTAAAAACAAAATTAATTTTATTGGTGTAATTATTGGGAAAAAACAAAAAAATATCAAAAGTAACATTTTAAGTTACTTAATATGATTAAATGTTACTTTTAATTTTTTGTATCAGGTTAAATATTACTTAATATGATAACTTTTAAATTTTATATTAAGTAATGTTTAAATTTTCAATGAAATTATGAAACATTAAATTAAAAATTATCATAAAAAGAATAATTTTTTAATATAATATTAAGGTAAACTTTAATGTAAAGTTGATGAAATAAAGACGTGTACGGCGCAGAAAGGAAGAAAGTCAGCCGGATAAAAAGATTTTCTAATACCCTCAAAAGAGGTGTGGGGAAGTGTTGGGAAAAAACAAAAATGAATAAAAAAGGTTATAGAAAATAAGAAAGGGGGAAAAGGACATCGTCATCGAGAGCTCAAAAAAATAGAAAGTCAAAAAGGAAACGCAATTAAGAAAGTGATTTGAAATAGAAAAATGTATATAAAATGATATATAAATTAAAAAATAATGACAAAAGTAATACTAACATGAAAATAGTAATAGGATTAAGGATATTTGAATTGAGAAAATTAAAACTTTATTTTTTAAATATATAATATATTGTTGAGAATTTTTTCTTTTATTATTAGATTTTTTCAATTTTTAATGATATTAATTATTTATTTATGTTTATATCCTTAATTGATTTACATATTTTTTATTTAATCAACCATAAATACTACCCTTCTGTCACAAATATAATTAAAAGTTAAAATATACTTCTATAAAATAAATTATAAACAAAAAATAATAGTTAAAATATTGATGTATCTAATCTTAATTTAAAATTAAACACATTAATTTTTTAATCATTTATTTTATTTATACTTCATTCTAGATACAATATTTTATTCAACATTTGAATCATATAAACTTTGACTTTTGTTTATATATATATATATGATCAGAATAAATATAGTAAAAATATTATTCACTAATTCTCATTTTAAAAAATAAAATTATAAAAATAATATCAATTACTAAAAAATTTAATATTATTATGAATTTTCTTGAATCTTATTTTAAAAAATGTCTTATATGTAAAGTGAAAAGTAGGATATGGTCGAAGAAGTTAATGTATTAAAAAAAAAGGACCTTTTTGACTTCATCTTGAATGTAAATTGGGTGGTGAGTACTCCAAGTAGCTAAACATTGTTTGACAGAATGCTGAATATCTCTTGTGATTCGAGCTTTGAATTGTGGAGATCGCAAGAACCCTCCAAGGAGTGCATGAAGTTTCCTATGCATGTTTCCATTCATTTGAAGTATAGAGTGTTCTCCCATAAGTTCTCTAATTGATTTTGGATAAGCAGGGATGAAGATGTTCCCTTGGTTCTGTAGAATCACTTTGTTCACTTCTGGGTCTGTTGACACAATTACACCACTTCCCAAAATGCTTGTCTTAAACACATTACCATACCTGCGTGTGTGTATACATACATTATGAGATCTTGGAGTATAAAAATTAGATAAATTATAGTACATGATTGTTCAGAGTTAAAAAAGGACTTGGATTCCTAAATTAGATTACTTAAATTGTGGCTATAACAAATTTAAAAAACTTATAGTAGTGGGCAAATCCAAGCAATTAGATAGAAATTAGACTAGTCATGTTATCTTGGAATTTGGAAATGATGTTGGAACTTAAACATTTTATCTAATGAAAGTTAGAGTTAATGATATGTAGATTGAAAAAATGTATAAGTCTCAGATTGGAGGAATATAACACACCAGTAAATTTTATAAAGTGGAAGCATGATTATTGACATGTGCCCCAAAGATAACCCAATTTTGTGAAGGAGAGATAATGCACTTTAACTGACAATCACATGCACGCGTCGTTGCTATCAGCTCGAGCGGACTCAAGTTGTGTGGTATATTATTTTTTAGTACAAAAAAAAAAAATTGTGCGTTCTCTTTTTCTTCATGTTTTTCTTAAGTCCTCTACCGAGTTCGCAATTGATCTGATTTGTGTTTAGTTCCTCCCAATTTTTCTGCGACAGTTTCGTAGAATTAATCAAATTGGACAACGTTTTCTGCTCCACTCAATTGCAAAACACCTTTACAAATATAAGATTTCGCTCAGTTTGCAAACCAAACTAAAACTCCTAACTTTACCGAATTTTCTCTCTTCTCACATTTCACCTTCTCATATTTTTCAATCCATTTACCAAAAAATTGTCCCTTCATATTTTCGAGTGGCCTTAACCGTCATATTTAGATAGTGTAATTTCTCTCATGGTTGATCATCTATCTTGCCCAATTTTAGACAACGCCGCAAAACGTCTTAAAGAAAACAACCTGATGTCCAACTCAACCTAATAATATATTCGGTGGCTGGAAATTATCTTTCAAAACATTTTTTTGAAACACAAAAACACATTATAACTATAGTAATGGTTGATTGAGAATCTTTTAATCAGACCAACTGATTCATTTGATTCAACCATGATTCAATCAATTGAAACATGACTTAGAGGTCTCACCAGTTTGATCTCCAGTTCGATTTTTAAAACATCGATCTTAATTGTGTGTTCGGTTCTTTGTGACAAAAATAAATTTTAAATAAATTGATTTAAAAAAGAAATTGATTTTGATATCCGTAAAGTCTAACTCACTAACAAATATCAATATTGTTAAGTTGAATATCATATTTTGAGTTCGAGCTATTTACCATTTCATGTATTAAAAAAAAAAAACAGATTTTAACTGAAGAGAAATTGAAATAATTATATTGGGGGAAAGAATTATATTGGGTGTGGTTACTGGCTGCAGAAGCAACCGCAAGTGCAGTTAACAATCAAAAAAGTTCTATGTATAGCTAACTCTAGTTACCGTAGAAGCTGGCTTTCTCTGTTCTTATACTTGTTTGGATATGCTCTTTTCTCCCTAGAAGCTGCAACCCCCCATAAATGAGACTAACATTAATCAATTCTATCACGAGAGTTAATTAATTATCTGTACCTACATTCATTCAATTCAATTTAGAAGTATAGGTTGGGATGATTCTGGCAGGCTAGACTATAGGCTGTTATTTTCATCATAGAAAAAATTGTGCAACACCATTTCTTTTTTTTTTCTTTCTTTTTTTACTTTCTATTTTAAGAGAGTGAAATATATCATTTCTTACTGAATATACAAATTAATTTTCATAATAGTAAATAATTAATCAAAATAATTATTAAATTTCATAAACTACATTTTTAAAATTATGACGTACAAAAGAGTCAAAATAATTCTTATATTTTAAAAAATTATGAATTTAATAAATATGCAGTCTTTCACGTAGACTTTACATCAATATAAAATTAACATTAAATATTGCATATAATTTTTTGGTGTAATTGATATACAATTCTTTTAAAATATTACATGTTCAGTAAATATTAAATATGTCATGTCAAAAATTTTAACCGCAAAAATTAACGGTAAATCATTTTAATTGACATGATATAATTTCAATAATATATATTTATCAATTTAGAAAAATTATAAACTATTTTAATTGATTCTCACAATTTCGAAAACCAAATTATATATTCACTCATTTATTATTTTACCACAGTAATTATTGTTTATAATATTATTTCTTATAACTATTTATAAATTGATAGACATTAATTTCTTAGAGTTTCTCATAATATATATTTGTACCAATATTCTAAAAATCGGATCAAATTGATTTGTAGTTGTTTCTAATCAGTTTATAGTTGCCTTTTAAATGTTCACAACTATGGATAACATAACAAAGTTGTTGACCCAAAGCAATGGTGACTAAGAATAACAATTCAAAACTAATTTGGTTTCTTAAATAAGATTAAGCATACTTTATGAAGAAAAGAAGAATGTTATCTTTACAAATGGCTAAATTCACTTTACTCACCAACATACAACCAATGTGCTATTAATCCATGTAGAGACACTTTCCAAAAAAAGTTTCTCTTTACTACTACTCGTATATGTATCTTTATTCGCATTAAAACAATACATTGTCTAAAAGTTGATAAAATCTTTAATTATCACCACTTGAACATTTATTATTCATAAAGCTATATAAAGTACTAAAATAATGAATTAATTGAACTTAGTGTGAATATATAAATCACAAATAGATATTGTGAAATTTTAAAGTGTAAAGCAATAAAAATCAAGAAACAAGCAACTTACTTAATAAAATACATTTCTTTAACTTTGTAATACTATTAATCAATTAATGTGTACTATGTCAATCTAACCAATACTTTTTTCTTATGGTGCACCAATAGTGTACATTATGTGGACCACGTTCAAGGACAAAAGTATCATCCACACATGTCCACCAATAAAAATATGCGAATAATATTGTAAAGGACCACACTAGACTTCTTAAAGTTGGGCCTTCACAAAGAATTAATAGACTACAAGAAGAACAGGGAAGATAGACAAAAACTTTTATGGTTTTCATTTTTCACCTACATGGATCATGGATATTCCTAATTAAGAATCACAAATATATCTTTCTAAATAAATTGACCACTGATAGTTCTTGTCACTCGGGAAATCACTTGTGCACATCAATGATGTAATGTTCCAACTTCCAACCATCATCATTAATTTTAGAGAAGCCAATAATAAAGTTAGAAAAAAAAAGAGTGTTGGATTGAACATGCATGTCATTTCCCTCGTCAAGAATAATGAAAGATGAGGATATTAAAGATACAAAAAAGCACAAATGACAAATATAAGAAGCACAAATTGAAATGATCATATATATCATGTGAGGTGGGGAATAGGTTATGGAATATAATAGAAGTTATTTTATTTTTATATTTTTTCGAATAAAATATAAAAAAAATTATTGTATCTAATGTTAATTTAAGACTAAATATTAATTTAACACTAAATATATTTTATATATATAAAAGAATAGAAATGATCTTACAAAGACTTGCGCTTTTCCATGAAGCTGACCGGATTAGAGGTGTATCCACAAGCAATGAAATCAAGGGTCTCTCCAAGTAAAGGCCAACCTTTGTTACCTTTTGGAACTTTACCTTTATTCTTCTTCTTCATCACATTAATATTATCCTTCTTCACACACAAAAACCACCAACATAAAAAGACACCAATTAAAGACCATAGTCCTATAATCCATCCCATATTAAAAATAAAATAAAAACTTCTCTCTCCTTTTCTTATGATGACTCTAATCAAACCCTAGCAATTAGCTTGTTTATATATGGTGGTGACTTTGACTTCTTCATGCAGTTGTTCTATTGTACTTGAAACTAAGAGAGAGAGGGGGGAGAGGTGTGATGAATGTTTGATAAGGAGGAAAGTTGTGATTGTTGTTCCCTAGAGAAAAGAGATATAAATGAGAGTGGGGATACACATATTGAGAGGGAGATTCTGAAGATCTAGGGCTTAAATAAATCATTTAATGTGATGATCTTATTGGGTTCACCTAATCAACCCCAATCGTTTATTTTGTCTTCACTCAATTTAGATATATATAGATATTTTAACCGGAGTTCTTCCCTATATGTCTAACTCCACACCCCCATGCCATATACTACATCCCTATATGTCTTTCCCTTCTTATAAATTAAATAAGTGCATCTTAATAAAGAAATAACTAATGTAGCAAACGTTTTTAATAGAAGTAATAATACAAAATAAATAAGTTATATTAGATTAATAAAATTCAAAATTATTATTAATAAAAATTAGAATATGATTCGTGCGGGGGTTGTGTGAGATATATAGATTTTAATATATTAATATTATTGTAAATAAAATTTTAAAAATAATATAATTTATTGATTTTTTTAAGTAAATTTATTTGAGTAATTATTATATATGTGTTTATAAACTCACATTTGAAAATATGTAGAATATTTTAGAGAGCGTAATTGCAACTATGTTAAAATTTTAGTTATATTTTAATGAATGAATAAGAATTAAAACTATTAAAAAAATATTTAAAGATTTGATCAATCAATGTATAATTTAATATATTCTATTATATTTCACTCATTAAAGATTATGAGAAAATATAACAAAAAGAGTATTATGTAAAAAATATTTAAAATGTAATAATAAGTATAAAGTTAATAGGATATTAATCATTTATAGTCTATATAATGAACCAAATAATCTATTAAAATTAATATGTTAATTAATAATCTATTAAAATTTATGTCTTTCTAATTACTGTATTATTTTAAAGAAATACTAATTGTTAAACATTCATCACTCTCTCAAATGTGTGGTTAGGATGCATAAAACCAAAAATAATATTTTTTTCAAATAAACTCGTAGTGAAGACCATCCTACAAACAAATCTCATAAATTATATTTAGTATTAAAATTTTAAAATAAAATAAAATTTTAGTATTAATATATATAATTATCTACCGTAAAATAAGATTAATCATATTCTTTTTTTATTCGTGTTGCCGTGTAATTATAATTTTAAAATAATTGAACAAGAAATCGATCTAAGTTGGCACTTCGAGATGAGAAACAAAATGGAAAATACAAAGTGAAAAGTAGAATTAAAAATGGCAAGACAAAATGAGTATTGTTTTAATATTAGTAAAAACGGTTGCAACAAATATTTTAATTTAATTATAGTTTCTCTCTTAATAGAAAATTTATTAGAAGAACAAATCTAAATTTATTATTTAAATATTGTTAGAAAAATATGTATATGATTTTGTCATTTGATATGAATTTCATTCTATCTTTGTTAAATAAATGACAAATCTAAATTCCAATTTATTGAGTATGAGACTTCTATATAATCTACCTTGAGACATTTTACAAACAACCTGTGTATATGTTTGGTTGAGTAGAAGTAAGATATAGAAACTTTAAATAGGTGATATTTTTAAAAAAATTGACAATATAAAACATCTATGTAAAAAAACAAATAATTTTAAAATCTAAATATTAAACATTATTCTTTTATCTATTAAACGGTTCATTGAATATGAACAATCTTTTTTATCTTTTAGGAAGCCACTATACTTTCATATTGTAGAATATATCAAATATGTCTACAAAAACAATACTTTAACTAACAACAATCAAAATTTTGAGAAAAATAAACAAATAGGTACGATATGTTACAAAATACCACTTACTCAAAAATTATTTGTGCAAAAGAAGAATATTCCAACTCCATCTACTTCTTTGAAAATAATTAGGCTGCAAAGATGTTTTCTTTTGAGTTGACAAAATGAGATTGTGAAAACTCATACGTATCGGGAAGGTTTTATCGTGGCAGTGATAGGTCTGCGATCTGAAAACTAACTGCATAAGGTGTGTAAAAATGGTTAAAAAAAAAAAATTAACCATTTAAATAGATTCAAATTTAGCATTGGAGGAGAGATAATAATGCAATGCATTAATAAGAGTTATTAAACAAAATATAAGGATACATTAATTATTGGAGTTTCAATTTTATTTTTAATAAAGCACTAATTGTAAATAGATTGTTTGAATGAGTAGAATAACATAGACGTGTACAAAAAACCTTATATAGAAAAACTAATAGTGAGATGGAAGCATCCTAATTTGTGGATTGTTTTAATAAAATTGTATATAAAAAAATAAAGTATATATACTTTAAAACATAACTATAAAATATATATAGATGTCATTAAAAATAAGCTATTTTTTCATTAAAACATGTTTTTTTTTCACCATGACAATATTATGTAATATTAGGAAATTAAACAATTGTAGAAATAAAAAATATGGGATATATAGACATTAAGTATTTATTATTCTCCGTTCAATGAAACTGATCAGAGTTATGTGCTACATTTAGAGAGGTATGTGATATATTATTTGATTATGTGTGTCTAAAGATGAAGTGAGAAAAATAATATAATTGTCATCAGATAATATTTTATAACTTATTCATTATATCGCTGAAATTTAAAAGGTATATTGACGTTAAAAATCTATTTTGGCGTATATCAGAAAAATATATTGGATGACACATATCATACTTCATAATGAAATATAAGCACAATTTGATAAAAAAACCATTTATGTATTTGCACCAAATGTCTACATACACAATAGTTGATCATAAACATATCAAAATATATTATAATTATAAATAAAATTAAAACTCAAAGTTATAAACTAAAAAATATAAAAATTCTCAAACATTTTGCTTATTTAAAAACACATAAAATGAACATACAAATAACCACAAGTTAGATGCAATCAATTACAAAATTATCGACAATCAATCTAACACATATTATAATAGAAAAGTTGCATAAAGACCAAAGTGTATGTGTCATTTATATATTTCTTGATAAGCCTTTAAAAGAATTAATATATGAATTGAAGTTAAAACCATAGAAAAATTGTTACCAATAATAATGAAGGAGCAATGAGTGTTGATTAACTAATATTGATTGTATTTTAATTTGTAGCTCATAACACATGAATAGTTATACATAATATTATATTGTAAATAGTAATAATAATAGTAAAATGTGTGTTAAAGTAAATTAGATATGGAATAATAAGAAGGATGGAAGATGGTTGATGAAAGAGTATCTTTTAGATGCGTCAAATGAGATTTTTGTTGAAGTGATAATATTTGAATGAAATATCACAATATTTGATAATGTGTGATAATAATATTTGAGAGTCTATTTTAATAAAATATAATAGATGATCTTTTATGTCATTTTATATTTTTTAAATTATTTGAACAGCTAATTTTGACTATTTTATGATAAAATTAGTGGATATCTTATAGTTTATAGTTGTTGACTTACTTGAGTGTTCGATAAAATTAGCGGTTCA
>NC_021166.2:15789069-15790960 GCF_000331145.2 Cicer arietinum
TCAGTTAGTTTAAAAATGTAAAATAACATAAAATGACATTCTTAATTAAAAATAAAATTTATCAATTAATGTTTAAAATTTATTTAAAGTAGAAGTTTAAATTTTTTTATTTATTAATTTAAAGTTTATCAATCAGTGATATATTTTTTATTTATTGATCTATTTTAAAATAAATAAATAAATCATTTACTTTGAAATATTAAAAAATTATTTATAAATGAGATATTTTTTTATTTATTTAGTTAACTTTTTACTTTAACTTTTAATATATAAATTATTTTAAATTATTATTTATCATTAAAAAATTAAATTGTATATGTGTTTTTTTATAAAAAAAAAAGTTATTTATTTAAATTATAAAGAGTCAAAAAAGATTTTAGTTAAACAATTAGGATAAAATTGAAAGAAAAAAATGATAAGTTATAAAGTCATAAGCTACTTGAATTATCTTATCAAAACAAGCTATAAGCTATAAACTTATTACCAAACACAATATATAGCTTCTAAACTATAAGCTCGATTTTTTATATTACCAAACATTTTAATTAACTTATCCGCTGTAAGTTATAAGTTGCCAACTAGTTCATCCGCTATCAGTTATAAACTCATAAACTATTACTTAACTTGTCTGATATTCACTAACTTTAATCAAACATAACCATTTTCTCAATATCGAAATATATTATCTAAATTTTGCTATAGTTTTGGTTAATTTTATAATACTTTCTCAACAAGATTCGGGTTTTTGATGGTTATATCCTCTTTTTGTTTGTTTATTCCCTATCTACCCTACTTTGAAACAATATTCCTGAAATGCCCTACTTTTTCGTTCCTTCAGGAAGTCGTTCCCTGGGGAAGCGACCTCTTGAAGAGGAAATTTTTCAATGTTAACAGGGGGTCGTTTCCTGGGGAAGCGACCTCCCACTGGTTTTTTTTTTTTGTTAAATTTTAAAGTTAGTTTATTATTAGAATTATTAATTTAATTATTTAAAAAATAAAATACTAATATTAAATTACAATAAAGTATAGTAATAAATTATAAATAAAATTTATATTTTAATTATTATTATTATTATTATTATTATTATAATAAATAATTATTATAGGTATAATTAAAAATTATTATAATTAAAGTGATTAAATAAATAAATTAAATGATAATAAAAATTAAATAATGATAACAATTAAATGAAAAGAAATTTATATTGATAACATGAAAATAAAATGAAATACATTAAATTATTAATTTAATTATTTAAAAAATAAAAATACTAATAATTAATTAAAAATACGTTAATAATTAATTATTAATAAATGTTATATTTTAATTATTGTTATTATTATAATAAATAACTATTATACTTTTAATTAAAAATTATTATACTTAAAATGATATTAAAAATTAAATAATAATAACAATTAAATGAAAAGAAATTGATATTGATAACTTGAAAACGAAATGAAATACATTAAATTAATAATAAAAAAGTACATCAATCAAATTTGAAAAAACAAAATACATTAAATTTATATCAATGATGTCCACCTAAATGACCCCAGTCCCACATGTACGATGTCGCCGAACTCGTCTAGCTCTCTGAACAAGTTGCGGTTCTTCCGGTTCATCGTCATTTTGATCATTTTCTTCAATGTAAGCTGTAGATGGATTAGAACCACTGCCACCTGGTTCCATTACATTTTGGGATTGTTGATTATACATTGAATCAAATACAGCATATGCCGACTCAGGAGTTGTGCACTGAGTTCCAAACAAATTATAGAGAAGCCCATCTTCTGTCGGATAACCGGGTGTTGGTATTTCTGGCACCGACGGAACGTAATACTGAGATGGTGGTGGATCATAAAATGGAACTTCAGTAGCGACGTGTAT
>NC_021166.2:15793430-15793904 GCF_000331145.2 Cicer arietinum
TTATTTTATTTTATTTATTCTGAATTTTTTATTTATTTTATTTTATTTTTATTTATTCTGATTTTATTTAATTTTTTTATTTATTTAGTCTCCCTTAAAGGATAAAATCAAATGTCAAGGTCATGTAACCAAAAAACCAAATGATTCCATATTACCATATTTACATGCGGCTGGCTTTGGTGAAGTTGTAAAACTCGGAAACTATAAGATAGATGTCGGTCTCATCACTGCTATGGTTGAGAGATGGAGACCTGAAACTCACACATTTCATCTTCCAATAGGTGAGTGCACAATAACTTTGAAAGATGTTTATTACATTTTAGGATTAAACGTTTCCGGTTTACCTGTTAGTGGTTCCAATTTTGTGGAAGTAAAACAAATCTGTCAAGATTACTTAGGAGTTATCCCACTCGACGGAGCAACAAAAGGTAATTCTATTAAATTAAAGTGGCTTAAGGATACATTTGACGATGT
>NC_021166.2:15803904-15819331 GCF_000331145.2 Cicer arietinum
ATTTGGCTGACACGTGGCAAACTTGCCAAATTATCATCTTTGCTTTATTATAATGTATAGATGTATTTTGTTTTTTCAAATTTGATCGATGTACTTTTTTATTATTAATTTAATGTATTTCATTTCGTTTTCAAGTTATCAATATCAATTTCTTTTCATTTAATTGTTATTATTATTTAATTTTTAATATCATTTTAAGTATAATAATTTTTAATTAAAAGTATAATAGTTATTTATTATAATAATAACAATAATTAAAATATAACATTTATTAATAATTAATTATTAACGTATTTTTAATTAATTATTAGTATTTTTATTTTTTAAATAATTAAATTAATAATTTAATGTATTTCATTTTATTTTCATGTTATCAATATAAATTTCTTTTCATTTAATTGTTATCATTATTTAATTTTTATTATCATTTAATTTATTTATTTAATCACTTTAATTATAATAATTTTTAATTATACCTATAATAATTATTTATTATAATAATAATAATAATGATAATAATAATAATAATAATAATAATAATAATAATAATTAAAATATAAATTTTATTTATAATTTATTACTATACTTTATTGTAATTTAATATTAGTATTTTATTTTTTAAATAATTAAATTAATAATTCTAATAATAAACTAACTTTAAAATTTAACAAAAAAAAAAAAAAACCCAGTGGGAGGTCGCTTCCCCAGGAAACGACCCTCTGTTAACATTGAAAAATTTCCTCTTCAAGAGGTCGCTTCCCCAGGGAACGACTTCCTGAAGGAACGAAAAAGTAGGGCATTTCAGGAATATTATTTCAAAGTAGGGTAGATAGGGAATAAAGAAACAAAAAGAGGATATAACCATCAAAAACCCACAAGATTCTTTACCATATCATTTTCTTTTTTTTGAATGTTACATTGCAAGAATATTTCTCCTTCTTCTCAATATCTGTGTTAATCTAATTCTAATCTTATTAATATGTTTTCTCTTATGTTATTTTTTTCTTGTCAATTATGTTTATTTTTGCATATAAATTTTGTTGATAAATTTTTTTGGTTTTTATAATTATCATATTTCTTTGTTTATTTTTGTTAAATTTCAGAAGAATTTAACATTAAAAGCATCATTGTTAACATAGTGATTTTTCTTGATCATTATGAACATCATATATGATATAGTTCTTGAAAAACTGAAAAAAAGTTAATAATAAAGCATCCTAGAAGGATTGCTCAAAGAATAATTTGTGGTTAAAAAGAATGATTTGTAATTAAAACATTCTTGAATGATTTCTCAAAGAAGGAGTTTTTTTTATTATTATTGTTATTAAAGATTTTTAGTTGAGTTATTGAAGAAGACCTTTACACCACGATTAAAGTCTACAAGGACTATTTAATTTTAATAAAATTTGAAACAAAAGAAACGAAAGAAAATCTGTATATTTTTATGTCACTCAAATATGCTCTGAAGTAGTAAGATTGAGAAAAATGCTTTAAAGAATATTTGAAAGATTAGTCACATTTATGATTAAACAAAAAAGTAGTGGTTGATTAAAAATATAGAAGATTTTTTTTATATGTACCAATGTTGTGTGGTTTTGAAAATTGTAGAGATTTCTATTGATGTGATACTGATATATTATATGTGAAAGTGATAAAATTTCTTGAGTATGATTTGTGGTTATGATAATTTTTTTAAAAAGTGGTTAAGTAAATTGTTATGAGTATAATATTTTTTAGAATTATATGTAGAAAGGTTATTTTGTGAAAATAAATAAAATAAAGAGCATCAGAGATATAATTGGCTAGTTTCTAAAAAGGTTAGATGTTTTTATTTCCCTTTGTCATTATTTATTATTATTTTTCTCTTTTTATGTTATCTTAATGTTGTAAAAATGAATTAAATAATAAAGATCCTACATGATGATACATGTTATATGTCCAATTTCTTTTAAGGGTTACAAATGATATCAAACCAAGACAATTCTTTATGTATATAGAAACATCATTTCATGTAAAGGAAGGTTTAGAGAAAAAATTGGTATAGTCAACTAATTCCTAATAAACAACTGGATCATTTTATGTTCTTATTTTAGTTTAGCTTCTTAAAAATACTCTTTCTCATAAAAAGAATTAGATCATCTTTTTTGTTCTTATTATTCTTATTGTCTTATGCCAAGTACAAAATGTTGTTGATAATACTGGTTAGTTTTATGTTAAAATTTTACTAACAATTACATACAAGGTTTTTGCTTCATACATTCCACATGTAACTCATGAGTAGTGATATATTAAAAATCTTTTAAGTTTTCTTAATCTAATTATCTTAAACTTTTGAGTAATTTTGATGTTACATATTTATTGTTCACACATTTATTGTTCATACGTGCACACACAACACGCGTACACACACGCACGAACACACACATTTTATTGATAATATGAATTGCTAAGTTATTTTCTTGAATTATCACATTTTATTTCATGTGTATTTTTTGAGCAATTTTTAATGAGCAAATAAATATTTATTTGTTTTTTAATTTATTTTATAATTTATAATTATTTAATCAAAATATATAGATATGATTTATCGAATTTTATTTGTTGAATGAAGTTTAGTGCTCTCGTTTGTTTATATGCAAAACGTCATCTTTCATATACACATGCAAAAGGTAAATTAAGTCTTTAGAATATTAACTAAAGTTTTGTTTGGAATACAAAATTTTGAAAGATATGATTGTTTATTAAACTTTCCTATTAGCAAGAGTGGTTAATTGATCTTGTATCTATTACAATGCGAAAAATAGTTAATTTCTCATGTCAACATTTATTTAAGAGTCTGAAGATTCTACAAACAAATAATTTTGTTGTTGTATCATTAGTTCCAAAATGAAGTTGGCAATTTGAGATACCGAATCTCTCATATTGCTAGAAAGTATCTGAGGTTGTATTTGTGAATTAATACATCAATCATGTGGATCAATACATCAATCATAAACTAAATAGTGATGTGTATGTTTGCTGTCAACTCAACCAAAAATTTGTGAGATTGTTGTGTCAACTAATTTGACTATATATCTCTTACATAATTATCTAGAAAGAATTGAAAAGTATTTAATATTTATTGAATTTGATATTGAACATCATGTAACATATGCTCATATAGAAAAACGAATATGAAGATCCATTATTTAGACGTCTAAAGTTAATTGTATGAAGAATACTTATGAGACCATAATTTATAAATTCTACTTTAGGAATATGCAATTGTGTATGTTGAGATATTGATTTGCATAAAGCCAACAAGTTAATATGTGTAAGTCCCATCCTTAATCTACAATCAACTTTTGGATTGATAATATAATATTTCTCATCTAAGAGATTTTTTGGATGTGTTGTGTATCGTTAGCGTCGTCTCAATGTTTTTAGAGACTTCGTTCAAATCTATAAAACGGACTCCTAAGATCACAAAATTCTAGCATGAAGATTCAAGATTCTAACATTTGGTGTTGAGTGGTGGCGTCTGATAGGCTGCAGCCGCTATCACATATTCATAATGGTGAGAAACTGGATATTTATTCTAGATATAAGGCACACATATAAAATTTTAGAGTGTTCAGCTTACAAAGTTAAGATATCAATGCAATTTTTCAAATGTTAGGATATACTATAAAAAAATCTGGGCAATCCCTAATTGGGTCTTGTGTCAATGCTCTAGTTGCACAAGTTGATAGTCGACCTTGTGTATTGTCCAATAGCTTCAATATAATACACTAAGATAAGTCGTAAATTAATATTGAGAAAACATAATGGATATGAAAATCTTCATTGATAATAGAGTATATTGAGCAAATAAATTGAAGACTTGTTTACAAATGAGTTTATTGATTATCATTTAATGATTTAGTATCCTTAATATTAGGGGACGAAAATAAATAGCTAAAAATATTGAAATATATTAGTATCTCATTTTGATCCTTATACAAACTAGTTTCAACTAGAAGTTCAAAGGATAACTCATTTGCAAAGTTTATGAAACCAATAAAAATAGATATCCCTGTTGGGAATCAAATATTGTAAATGAGTCTCAATTGCGCATCAAGTGTGGTTAGGGATGGCAATTAGACTCATACACAATGGGTACCCGCAAAAAAAAATCCACAATGGGTAGGGTAGAAACCCGCATAATGGGTATGGGCATGAGGACAAATAATTACCCGCAAAATTAAGCGGGCATGAGGACAAATAATTACCCGCAAAATTAAGCGGGTATGAGTACTATAGTACCCACTCCGCCTTGCACCTACACTTATATAAATTATTTATTTATTTATTATATTAGTGTTTAGTTTAATTTATTATTTTCTTTTATGTTTTAACATCTATTAATATCATTGGACCACAATAATATTTATAATTGAAAGATAAACGTTTGCAAACTTTTTAAGAATTTAATTATGATGAATATGTAAATAATTGTGACTTTATAATTAAAAGTTATGTCGAATTAATCGTGACTTTATAATTATACTTACAATTACCTATCAATTATTTTTACAGATCTCAAATAATATTGTCGTAGAACTTGTAACTTCATAAAGTATTATTATAGATATTTGAATGTGTATTGCAATGAGTGTTCATGTGAAATTATTGAGTTAGAAAATATTTTGGTTTATAATACTTTATGATTGAATTTAAAATATTTGAATAATTTTTAAATTTAATCAAAACAATATCATTTATTTATCGATCTATTTTAATTAAAGTGTGAGTAATGGGTATGGGTACAAACACTTAGGTACCCAGAAGGTAAGGGTACAAGTATTAAAATTGATACCCAAGAGGGTACAGGCATGGGTATGAATATTTTTTTAAATCACGGGTATGTGGACGAGTACTATAATACCATATCCAAACCCTACCCATTGCCATATGTGTGGTAGACAAGTCGGTTCCAAAGACAAAAATCTTCAAACAAGAAAAGTAGCTAAAAAAATGGCCGAAGTAAGAATATGAAAATTCGAAAATATTATCTGACGTAATTGATTTTTCAGTCACGGAAAAACTGACCAAATATCTAAAGTTTGTGAAAATAAAAATATCTCAATAATTTATGTCGTGAACGAAATATTATGGAACCGATATGAAGTCAACGTTGTCAGTGTTTTTATGTATAGTATATTGCTATATGTGATAAATGGTATGAAGGATCTTGAACTAAAGTCTATTAAACATTATAAACAAAGAAATGTTTGAAATGTATATATATATAAAAAAAATCATTTAAGTGGAATTAAGCTCACTTTGCTAAACGAAAAGTTTTTGTATTTGTAGTTTGCACATCTGAAGATGTGAAATTTATATATGATTGATTTTTTCGTGTGAAAAGAAAATGTGGATGATGAAATACATATATTTAAAGTTTGACATGTTATTCAAGAGTATGGTAAAAATCTATCATTGATTTTAACGAGAAATATTCACTTGAAGTAAATTCAAATTTTTTTTATAACTAATTAAGTGCAGTAACATATACAAGGCTCAATTTATATATATGATGTGTTGCAACATATTTGTAACACTCAATAATAATAATAATTATTTGAAACTTTATAAATAATAATATTTTCGTGAGACATATAGACACGAAGAGATGACTTAATCAAAATGAATAAATCTCTACATTTACTCAAATAATCTATAATTGCTTCTTAGTGAATATTTCCAAACAAAATATTTGAGAATGATATATTTGTCTATTTTTAAGAAAATATTTGAAAATAAATTCGTACATCGATGTTTATGTTGATGATATAAATATTATATAAACTCTTGAAAATCTTCTGAAATCTATTTGATTAAAAAAAAATTAAAATGAAATATATTGAAAGGAAAAATATTTGATTTGAGATTACAAAATGAATATTTAAAAAATAATATTTTTATAAATTATGACACTTATATAGCAAAAGTGCTATATAGTTTTATATGAAATCACGACACTTATATTTATGTAAATCATGACACTTATTAGTGTACTTTAATTTCAGATATAAAAATAATAAAATACAACAACTATTTTTAAAATATTAAATAAAAATGAATAAAGTATTCTATAAATAAAAATTATTAATATATTAGAATTATCCCTTTTTATTATTAAAGTTTCTATATAAATAAATATTAATAAATTTGATACTACAAACTTTTTTTAACTATTTTTTAAATATTTAATTGATTTGCTAAATAGATATTCATTTTTAAGTATTTATGATTAATTTTTCAATATTTAATAAAATAATTCTCCAGAAAAAGTAAGATTTATATGAGTCTTATAAAATAGGAAGTTATACTATATCAAATGAGTTAGATAGATATATTATTAGTAAAAATATACAACTAAAATTTGACCAAATTTTTTATTTTAAATATAAAAATAATAAAATACAAACAAGCATTTTTAAAATATTAATTGAAAATAAGTCAAACATTCCTTAAATGAAAAATGTTTATCGTAATAAAAAAATATAAATTTGTTTTATTATTTAATTTTAATAATTCTAGATATATTTTGAGAAAAAAAAAAGATTATCTCTATCTCAAATAAAATTCTACGTCTCTTTTTCTTTTCTTCAAAATTTTCATGTCTCTTTTTAAAAGTTTCTCCTTAAATTTTAACTATAAATTACTCTTTATTGATATATTCATTATTTTACATCTTTTAAACTATGAATACTGTAATAAATTTAGAAAAAAAATATTAAATATAAAATTTAACAAATTTAATAATTATACTAAAAGAATATAGTATATAAAAATATATTTCCTTATATAAAAATGTTTCTACTAACTTTAAAAATAAGAAGAAAATTAGCTATTTATTATTTATTTATTAAATATAAGAGGGTAAATTAAGAAAGGAAGATAGTAGTCATCTATTTAATTTTCTTGTAAGCAATTATTTTATTATTAGGACAACCGTTAAGCAGACCAAAAATAGTTTTACCAATTGAATGTTTTTCTTCTTTCTTTCTTTCCCTTCTTTTCCGTCTTCGTTTTTTCACTGTTGACGTTCTCTGAAACCATGACTAGCTCCTCAACTTCCTCTCGCAAGGTTAGTTTATTCCCTTTTCATCATCTCTTACATTTCACTCTTCCATTTTTTTCTTGCTCTAAATTCCATTCATTTTTTTTTTTCTTCAGAATCTCAGCAAAATTGCTTGCAAAAGGCTTCAGAAAGAGCTCACTGAATGGCAACTTAATCCCCCTGCTGGTTTCAACTATAACGTCAGCGATAATCTCCAACGGTATTACTCATTTTACTCACAAATTTTGATTTACTTTTTTGCAGTTCCTTTTTTTAATTTTTAAAATCAATGTTCAATTGATGCGTTAATTCGTTTTATTCTAATTGGTGAAATAGGTTTTATGCTAATTAAATTGTTTTGGTTTGTGGTGGTTAAGTAATTAATTAATAGGTTTTGGATTGTTTTTTTTTTCCTCTTTATTCTTTCAATTAGGTTTGTTGATTTTTTCGATTATTGAAGGTTTGATATATTTTGGTTCTCAAAGGTGGGTTATTGAAGTGATTGGAGCTCTAGGGACACTTTATGCTAATGAAAAATACCAGCTTCAGGTCGATTTCCCGGAGCATTACCCAATGGAAGCTCCACAGGTTGTTAATTAGACATCAGATTATGAATTTTCTTTACAGTTTTCACCATTTTTGTGGCTACTCTGACTTCTGTGATGAGTGGTTTATTCATAGGTGATATTTTTGAATCCAGCTCCGGTGCATCCCCATATCTATAGCAATGGGCATATTTGTTTAGGTATGTAGTAATGGTATGGTATTTGCTCATGGTTTAAGGGGAGAACAAATCTTTAGAGGTTGAAATTTCATGATTTTATGTTAATATCTCGTTATAAATTGAGTTTAAAGGAAATGTACAGTGTAAAAACAATTTCATACCAACATTCAATTAGAGTCCACTCTTGTAATTGAAATTTGCAGACTTAGAGGCCAATGATTTGACTATAAATATCATATTATAGAATATAATGATGTTGTTTGATCCATGTTGGCGATCCAACCTAATGGGATAAAACTTGATTGTTGTTGAATACACTAACATTGTGAATTTGTGGGGCAGCTGAGAAGGAGTTAGGAATTGCTTCTCTTGTTTCCTCTGTTTCTTCCTATCTATTATGGAGAGGATTGAATGAGAGTTAAAGCTGCAAAATGTTTAAGAAACTTTATAAATGAAATGTGAATGTTTCTTTTAAAAGATATCTTGCATGGTTGGTTAATATTCATTGAAAGGCCCTTTTCTATTCTCTTGTTTGCTTATTAGACAAATGCTACTGGATTTTATTAAGAGATTCTGTTTGTAATTTTTCTTAACATTAAGTGAGATGCATTTATTAAGAAGGGAACGACAGGCAGTGATGAGCATCAAAGTAAGGAGTGCATTGTTGGTGTTATTTCGTTTGTTCATTCAACCTCTTCTCATTTAGATATTGATGAGTGGAATCAATCAGTTTATGTTCGTATGGTAGCTTGGGAAAAATATCTTGTTTTGTAAATAATATTCTTGGAGGTTAATAGTGGGGGAGGAAATGAAGAACCATTAAATTTTGTCTCCAACTACTAGGTAGTATCAGTGAAACATATAAAATAATTAAGCTTTAACCTATTTGTTCTGTAAATTTGATGACTGGGGATATTTACCTTTAATAGATAATATTCTCATTTGTTTGTTGGTTTGTTTTGTAAGAGTATATAGCTGAAATTTCATTGATTTATTTATTTATTTATATTATTATAATAAATGGTAGCCAAAAATTTAAACATGATTGATTAGGGTCTGCTTTTTGGTGGTGAACTGACATTGGATATGCTTTATGAAATGATGCAGATATATTGTATGATTCATGGTCCCCGGCCATGACTGTTGGTTCTGTATGCATCAGCATTCTTTCAATGCTTTCAAGCTCAACTGTAAAGGTGTGAATCTATTATACACGTCGTGTGTCCTTTTGTATAATTTCAATATCTATACTCACCTTTGCATGTGTGTGTATCTTGTGCATGATATATCATCCGATTTTTTTATATTGATTTACTTAAAAACTCTGACTTGATTTCTTCTGCAGCAACTCCCTGAAGATAATGATCGCTATGTAAAGAAATGTAAAAATGGCAGATCTCCCAAGGAGACAAGGTGGTGGTTCCATGATGATAAAGTATAATAACTGGTAATAAGTTCACAACATTAGATTAGAGGATTTTCTTTTCAAAAAGAGAAAAAGAATCAAGTGGAGAAAGGCATTCTGAAAAACTAGAATGCTTTTAAACCCTTAATAACTCTCCTCCTGTAAATTGGAATTACCCCCTCATTTGATAATATGAGGAAACAAACTCAGAATATTGTGTTTTACTTGCATGTCTGATAACTGGTCCTTTTTATTTATTTTCTTTCTAAGGATTTTATGTTATTTGTGTGCCTTTTGTGTGCGCACACACACATTCGAATTGATAGAATGGAGTGGTGATTTTTGGGATCTTGAATTTGATTTCTTCTTTTATCCTGTGAGCCTGAGCCATTTTTGTCATGGGCTTCTCCTCTAGGTGGAGGGGAGAGAGTGAAAAGTTGTTGGTTGAAGGAGGGAGGGGAATAAGGGTAGATGGTGTACCCATTAAGAAATAATATTTTGAAACATAAATTTGACACCAATTTAGATGAGTTCAGATATAAGGTTAATTGCATCTAGTTGATGGTTAAAGAATATAACAAGGTGTCATAACTTATTAATCATTTGCTAAACACAATCAATAACAATTTTAAATGTCATTAACCATACTTTTTAAGTGTTTAAATATATAATATACATAATATTCATTAATCATATTTGTGTTTAAATATACACGTGAAAATTGTAGTTAATCATATAGAAAATCATGGTTAGTTGAGTTCAGTGTATGACTAATGATTTGTGACACCTTCTCATATATATTTACCATCTATAAAATGTAATTTTAACTACATATTTAAACTACGTTAATCATTCAAGTTGATGCTGAAATTTGAGATTTTTGTGTATGTATATATTTTTTTTTTAAAACTCTCACATTATACCTACATTGAAATTTATATATCAAAATGTCCTACTTTTTTTGACTTTCAAGAGATTGCACCCCTGCCTTACGACCACATAAAGAATGATATTTTTTCTGTAATAGGAGGTCGCATCTCGGAAATGCGACCATCTATAATAACCCTTCAGTTTGATCTTAACCTTCTAAGGATGTTAAAATAAAAATTAAAAAAATGAAAAGGTTATAGAAGGTTGCATATCTGAGATGTGACCACCTACTGTAGAGAAAAAAAAAATCCTTTAGGTGATCGCAAAGTGGAGACGCGATCTTTTGAAGACTAAAAAAAAGATATTTTAGTATATCAATTTAAATGTAGAAGAGTATAATGGAGATTTTTTTAGAAAAAGAAAATATACATAAAAAAAAAAAATGAAATTTGATATCTAATTTGTATTTCAAAATAACACAATTGTTACCCATTTTAATTTTATTGGGTTTTGGGTTTTAATTGTTGATTTCTTAAACCTACATATCTAGTGACGGTGACTTCGTATCCACTGGTGTACCCTTTTTTAAGTAGTACATGTGATCCTAGTCCTATACTTCAACATAATAAAAACAGGTTAGTTAAAGTACAAATTACATTTCTTGTAATTTTACTTTTCACCAAGAGCCAAACATCTCTTCTCTCCCTTTGACTAAGAAGTTTTTAGGATGTGTTTGATTTGAGGTAGATGAAGGAGAGATAATATTTTAAATTATATGTGTTTGATTCAATTTTTAAAAGGAAAAGGGAGCAAAATTCCTTCTAAACCTCATTTTGTTATCTCTATTTTGGGAGATTTGGAGATAAGGTTGCTAAATACACTTAAAAATAATTTAAAATCGTTCTCCTCCCCTTAAACCAAACTTTTAATTAAAATTTATTTCCTCTTCTCCCATCCCTTAAAACATCTTCCCTATTTCCTATTCGTTGAACTAAACAGGCCTATAGGTGAATGAATATATCAACATTGAATACAAACAATTTCTATGCCTTTAAGAGTCTACTAGAGACATTTCTGTTTCTTGGTTCTATTGTATCAGATCGAATTCATCTTTTATTTCCAATGTGACCAATGAATAGAGAAAACTCGAAATAACCCAAATTCAATTGTTGGGACATGTTTGATGTTGAAGTAGTTGTGTCTTTTCATTGTAGTGTGTGATGACTATCAACCACAAGCACCTCAGAGTGCATTCTTGTCCTCATATTGAATTTCTATAGAAAAGATCTAAACAACTTTGAGGTTTTTTCATTACCTAGACGCAAAACCACCATTAGTTCGAAAGATTCATGCATAGTGTAGCTCCCCAAAATTGGACTTTTCAAAATTAAGTTGAGAGAATTTTACTCCACACCCCTACAATTGTATTTTGCCACCTTCAATACATATGAAAAAATATTTTACTCTTTTAGTCATTTATAATATGTTTTAAAATTGATAGTTTCAGAAGTTTCAAATTTTCAAAATAAAGATTAATTTTCGAAAATCTGAAAATTTTCTAAAGTTTTCAAATTTAGAAAGTTTTTAAATCTAAAAAGTTTCGAAAGTTTCCAAATATGGAAAGTTTCTAAATTTTTCTATCTCGAAAGTTTCAAAAATTCTGAAAATTATCATTATAAACTTTCGAATATTCTGAAAATTTTATGTCTGAACTTTAAATTGTTGAGTGTCACTTATTTTTTATTTTAAAGATTTTGAAAGTTTCGAAGTTTAGGTAATTTTTTTAAAATTTCGAAAGATGGAGTGAAAAAATGAGAAGTTAAAAAAGTTGAAGGTTTTACGGATGGTTGAAAGGGCAAAATTATATTTTTACGTTGATGTGGTGACATGTTTAGGTGTGGAGATGCATTGTAGAATTCTCTTAAGTTGAGGTTTGATGATGCGACAATAATGAAGTGAACAATGTTCCTATCAAGTTTAGTGCAATAAATCTAAACGCCGAAAGCGAAATTTAAATCAAACTTCTTTAAAAAGAAAAAATAATAAAATTGGAGACTTTTTTAGCCAAATTATTTTTACAATTTTAAATAATTTTTTGACGGATATAATATTAAACAACATACAAATGAATATTAAATACATTCA
Organism: Cicer arietinum; assembly: GCF_000331145.2. Lineage (NCBI taxonomy): Eukaryota > Viridiplantae > Streptophyta > Magnoliopsida > Fabales > Fabaceae > Cicer > Cicer arietinum. The sequence continues at coordinate 15,816,136 of NC_021166.2, forward strand.
CATGATTGTGTAAGTTTTATTGAATTAATTAGTACAAAAAATTAGACAGTAAAATTTATTAAAATAAAGACTAAAAATTTTAATAATAAAAAAGTAAATAGTATTAATTAAATCAAAAGTAAAAATTTAAGGTTAAAATATTTGAGGCTTACTTGCCTTCCCTTGGGTCGATTATAGTTTCTATAATATGAGGAATTTAGGAATAACACTTAGCTATATTTGATAAAAATTAGTTGATAGTTGTTAAGCTAATTGGGTTTATAGTAAGATTACTTGTTCAATCAACTTAAAAATGTAAAATGCATAAAATTACATTTTAATTAAAATTAAATTTTATCAATTAATACTTTAAATATTTTAAAAGTATTATTTTAAAATTTATCAATCTAATATATTTTTTATTTATTTATCTATTTTAAGTATTTAAAATAAATAAATAAATAATTTACTTTAAAATATTAATTATTTTTAAATTTAAATTATTTTAAATAATTTAAAATTATAATAACAAATTATTTATTAATCAGATATATTTTTTATTTACTTAGTTAGATTATTTATTTTAATTTATGATAATTAAATTATTTAAAATTATTTATTTTAAATTATATAAATTATTTATTTAAATCATTTAATATTATTTATTTAAATTATTTCAAACTATTTATTTAAATTCTAAAAAATAAATTATAAAGGATAACAAAAATTTAGTTACAATAATAAAGGTAAATTGAAAGAAAAAATAATAAACTATAAACATTTAAATTAGCTTATAAAAAAAATGCCATAAAATGTAAATTTATAAGTCACTGTTACTAAATAGAGCTTATAACTTATAAGCTATAAACTTGTTTTTTTGACATTGTCAAATAGAGCTTAGCTTTGCTTGAGAATTTAGAGGAGAGAGAAGAGTTTTGGGGTGAGGGGAAGAGAGGGAAAAAGAAATTTTCCACCTTATTTTTAAAATTGATCTTATAAAGAATAATAAGAGAATGTTTATGATTACTATGTTTTTAACTTTTAGATTATTATCATAACATCATAGAAAGAAACTAAACAATTTATTTAATGCTTCCAAAATTCTCCTCCAATACATTTTTAGAATTTTTCAAATTAAGAGGATTTTGTATCATGAAGAAAAGAAAAAATACCAATACCCCTGCTATCCCAAAACCCTCCCTTTATTCAATCTCCTCTTTCCTTTTTTTTCTTTTCTGAATAAACCATTGATTTGGTCCCTAAACTATCATCATCTCTCTAATTTAGTTGTTAAACTATGTAAATATAAAAATTAGTTAATGAACTATTATTAATCTATCAATTTAGTTCTAAAAACTTATATTATCTCTCATTCTTTTAAAATAATTGACGGACTAAATTGATGAATAAATAATGGTTTAAAAATTACTTGTTATATTTTATAGTTCGGACATCAAATTAGAGAAAGAGTGATAGTTTATAGATCAAATCATTAGTTTACTCTTTTTGTTTAAAGCCTCCTCTCTCTAACACTTTCAAACATATTGTTAGGGTTTGAGTCTATTTTGGGGGAGAATTTTGGAGGAGAGAGGATGATTTGCTTTTCTTTTTGAAATTAAACAAATTATAAAATATTTTTAAGGATGAAATGAGTGTGATTGAAATAAATTGTCAATCAATCACAACCATTAGATCACTATAAATGTTTGATTTTTATCATTATTATCTCTAAAGTGATGTCCATAAATAACTATGATATATTGATTGTATAAATTTTTTTACACTCACAATGCATGACAATTAAACTCTTCAACTATATATTAAAATATAGATTTATTCCTTCAAATATCTAGACTCCAAAATCCTCTTTCAAAAGAAACCTCAACGAGACTCTATTTAGGAGTTTAGAGGGAAGGAGAACAGGGAGCTTTGAAAAAGAAAAAAATAAATAAATATTTTACTTTAACTTATTTGAATGAGTAATTTTATAGAAAAAAAAAAATTATGTTTAATATATTTTTAATTTTTAAAATATTATATCAACGTAAAAAGAATTTGAAGAAATTCTCTATGCCATAAATCTCCTCCGTCAATATATTTTTAAATTCTCCCTTGTTATTTTCCCTCATTCTTTTCGAACCTTCTAAATTCTCAAATATTGAGGAGAGAGAATAACGGAAAAAATCTAAGTTATAAGTGTCCTTGAATTTGAAAGATTGAGTGGATAGCGAAACTAATTACAATTGTTTTTGAAGATAAGATTGTGCATGATAGGAGCTACCTAAAGAAACAAAGAAAAATGTTTTTGTATTTCCATCTACTCGCATTTATTTTCTCCTTTGCATTGAAGAATGAAGTCGGTCAACTAGGAAACACAGATGTAGTTACAAGAAAGAGATACAACTACACTTTTCCTATTGTCGGTATCATTAATAACTAATAGGGAAATTATCCTTCTTCGTATCCCAGATCATAGGGGTGGAAATCGGGCGGGTATGGGTGGGTTCGGGTCTAAAATGTAAAACCGGCCCAATTCATGGGTTTGATGTTTTGGCCCAATTTCGTCTATATTTTAAATTGGGTACGTCAGGTTCGGGTAGATCGGGTGTCGGTTATGTATGGGCGGATAAAAATGGGTTGGATTTTATTGGACTTTTTTTGTTTTTTTTTCATTCTAAATTATTCATTTTTTTTTGCTTTTATTTAAGAAAAAAATCTGCTCTTTTATAATTTATTGGTCTAATCTGCTACCTAACTTATTTTTAATTGGGCTGAGTTGTTGGACTTTGTTCTGTTGTTGGGCTGGACTGCTTTTAAAAAACATTTGCCTTGTGGCTGGGTTTTTTTAATAAATTGGCCTTTTTTTTTTAATTTTTGGCAAGTGACTTTTTGTGTATTTTAAATTTATATATTAATATATAATATAAAATTAATAATATTAATATATAATATAAAAATAATAATATAAATAGGTCGGGTTCGGGTATCGGCGGATCCAAATTACTCATCCGAATCCGACCGTATAAACTCATATGAACCCTTATTTTTCATCCGCTTAACCCATCAACCCGAGGAAACCCGTCCGCAAATTTAAATTTAAGTAAGCTTTTGTAAAAATCATTTTTAAAAATCTAAAATCAAATTTATTTTAAAAATATCTTAAACAAAAGACTTAGTATATATTTTTAATAATTATTATTCAACCCTCAATAAAAAA
>NC_021166.2:15819621-15819961 GCF_000331145.2 Cicer arietinum
CTTACTCATTAAACCATGTACAAATGAAGAGAGAAAAATAGTTGTTTGGACTAAGTTAAAAGATTTAAACATAAATCACTAATTTAAACTCAATTTGTTAACAAAACTAATTTTCAAACTAAAGATCATTTAACACTTTAGATCATTTAACATTTTCAAGCTAAAGATCATTCAAGGCCGAAAGAACATTCAAAGGAAATAACAATAAAAGGAAATAACAGTATTTAATGACCCTGAAATTGCACCGGAAGAATATCTCCTCCTGGGTTCTCATTTCCGGCGACATTGTTCCAGCAGTTTCCGAGAAAGCTTGTTACCCGGTTGAATCAGTTTCCGAAAA
>NC_021166.2:15820668-15823286 GCF_000331145.2 Cicer arietinum
TAGGGGTGGACATCGGGCGGGTATGGGTGGGTTCGGGCCTAAAATGTAAACCGGCCCAATCCATGGGTTTGATGTTTTGGCCCAATTTCGTCTATATTTTAAATTGGGTACGTCGGGTTCGGGTGTCGGTTATGTATGGGCGGATAAAAATGGGTTGGATTTTATTGGACTTTTTTTGTTTTTTTTTTCATTCTAAATTATTCAGTTTTTTTTGCTTTTATTTAAGAAAAAAAATCTGCCCTTTTATAATTTATTGATCCAATCTGCTACCTAACTTACTTTTAATTGGGCTGAGTTGTTGGACTTGGTTCTGTTGTTGGGCTGGACTGCTTTTAAAAAACATTTGCGCTGGGTTTTTTTAATAAATTGGCCTTTTTTTTTTTAATTTTTGGCAAGTGACTTTTTGTGTATTTTAAATTTATATATTAATATATAATATAAAATTAATAATATTAATATATAATATAAAAATAATAATATAAATCGGTCGGGTTCGGGTATCGGCGGATCCAAATTACTCATCCGAACCCGACCGTATAAACCCATATGAACCCTTATTTTTCACCCGCTTAACCCATCAACCCGAAGAAACTCGTCCGCAAATTTAAATTTAACTAAGCTTTTGTAAAAATCATTTTTAAAAATCTAAAATCAAATTTATTTTAAAAATATCTTAAACAAAAGACTTAGTATATATTTTTAATAATTATTATTCAACCCTCAATAAAAAAGTACTCAGTATATATTTTTAAATAGGTTTCCATTTGTTTTATTTTACTTGTATATTTTTGGGTATATTATTCTAATTTTATAAAGCAAAAAATTTATTCGTGTAGTACAAAATGTCAAGTTGTTGTAGTTTGAATATAACAATAATTAAAATCATATTTTAACTCAATTTATCGTATGTACATTTGTAGTTATTTAATTTTGAGTGGCGTATTTTATATTTTATTTCCAAAAAATAAATTATTTGACTAATGAGCACTTTTTACATTAAACTTTTAAAGATTAGTGCAATTTAGCTAAACTAAATCACAACAACTAATAACTTGTTTATGAAAATGTGAGAACTTTCATACTCTTGACTTTTGAGTTTAATTTGATAAATTACCCAATTAATCATTTTGAAGTCACATCATTTTTTTTAATTTTGTCTTATAAAACTCAGTACATACAAAACAATTATCCTTACTCATTAAACCATGTACAAATGAAGAGAGAAAAATAGTTGTTTGGACTAAGTTAAAAGATTTAAACATAAATCACTAATTTAAACTCAATTTGTTAACAAAACTCATTTTCAAACTAAAGAACATTTAACATTTTCAAACTAAAGATCATTCAAGGCCGGAAGAACATTCAAAGGAAATAACAATAAAAAGAAATAACAATAAAAGGAAATAACAATATTTAATGACCTGAGATTGCACTGGAAGAATATCTCCTCCTGGGTTCTCATTTCCGGCGACATTGTTCCAGCAGTTTCCGAGAAAGCTTGTTACCCGGTTGAAGCAGTTTCCGAAAAAGCTTGTTACCGGGGTGAAGATGAAATTAAGTCTTGTGTCGTTCGAGTGGTAATGTTATGCAAAACATCCAAAGTTTGGCATAGTATCATTTTCCATTGAAAAATAACAATGATACCAAAAGGGGAAACCACCTGAAAAAAGTAGTCAGAATAAAATGGCAATCGGAACATAGCATGCTAAATGCCAATCCAGAGACTACAACGTTAAATAACATTGCAGAATGCATCCATAAATTTCTCCATGGACTTAGTACCATCATCATGATGAAGGACCAAGTAAGGACTTTGAAAATCACATTAAAAAACGCTTTGTTATGCTCGAAGAGGTTTGGGTTTGAAAAGACCATAACAAGAAAGAAACCCATAATGTAATAAAAACTTGTGCTTAGTAAAATGAACTTTTGAAAGCGCTCTCTATCCTGGTTGTTGGGAGGCATGGTGTGAATAGAAAGATGATTGTGAGTGACAATGAAAACAGTGACAGAGACGGACAGCTATTTAACATATTCTTTGCAGAATTTTATCCGTTACCAAAATTTTTTGGTACTATTTGTAGAATGGATACGCCAAAACGAAAACGTTTGGTACTAATGGATACGCCAAAACGAAAACGTTTGGTACTATTGGAGAATAAAATATAAAGGACAAAAAATTCTGTTAGTGAGTAAAGAGTAGGGGTGGACATCGGGCGGGTATGGGTGGGTTCGGGCCTAAATGTAAACCGGCCCAATCCATGGGTTTGATGTTTTGGCCCAATTTCGTCTATATTTTAAATTGGGTATGTCGGGTTCGGGTGTCGGTTATGTATGGGCGGATAAAAATGGGTTAGATTTTATTGGACTTTTTTTGTTTTTTTTTCATTCTAAATTATTCAGTTTTTTTTGCTTTTATTTAAGAAAAAATATCTGCTCTTTTATAATTTATTGGTCCAATCTGCTACCTAACTTATTTTTAGTTGGGCTGAGTTGTTGGACTTGGTTCTATTGTTGGGCTGGACTGCTTTTAAAAAACATTTGCCTTGTGGCTGGGTTTTTTTAATAAATTGGCCTTTTTTTTTATTTTTGGCAAGTGACTTTTTGTTATTTTAAAT
>NC_021166.2:15825060-15825973 GCF_000331145.2 Cicer arietinum
TAAAATTAATAATATTAATATATAATATAAAAATAATAATATAAATCGGTCGGGTTCGGGTATCAGCGGATCCAAATTACTCATCCGAATCCGACCGTATAAACTCATATGAACCCTTATTTTTCACCCGCTTAACCCATCAACCCGAGTAAACCCGTCCGCAAATTTAAATTTAAGTAAGCTTTTGTAAAAATCATTTTTAAAAATCTAAAATCAAATTTATTTTAAAAATATCTTAAACAAAAGACTTAGTATATATTTTTAATAATTATTATTCAACCCTCAATAAAAAAAGTACTCAGTATATATTTTTAAATAGGTTTCCATTTGTTTTATTTTACTTGTATATTTTTGGGTATATTATTCTAATTTTATAAAGCAAAAAATTTATTCGTGTAGTACAAAATGTCAAGTTGTTGTAGTTTGAATATAACAATAATTAAAATCATATTTTAACTCAATTTATCGTATGTACATTTGTAGTTATTTAATTTTGAGTGGCGTATTTTATATTTTATTTCCAAAAAATAAATTATTTGACTAATGAGCACTTTTTACATTAAACTTTTAAAGATTAGTGCAATTTAGCTAAACTAAATCACAACAACTAATAACTTGTTTATGAAAATGTGAGAACTTTCATACTCTTGACTTTTGAGTTTAATTTGATAAATTACCCAATTAATCATTTTGAAGTCACCATCATTTTTTTTAATTTTGTCTTATAAAACTCAGTACATATAAATCAATTATCCTTACTCATTAAACCATGTACAAATGAAGAGAGAAAAATAGTTGTTTGGACTAAGTTAAAAGATTTAAACATAAATCACTAATTTAAACTCAATTTGTTAACAAAACTAATTTTCAAACTAAAGATCATTTAACACTTTAGATCATTTAACATTTTCAA
>NC_021166.2:15826073-15826949 GCF_000331145.2 Cicer arietinum
CTGGGTTCTCATTTCCGGCGACATTGTTCCAGCAGTTTCCGAGAAAGCTTGTTACCCGGTTGAAGCAGTTTCCGAAAAAGCTTGTTACCGGGGTGAAGATGAAATTAAGTCTTGTGTCGTTCTCGAATAGAGTGGTAATGTTATGCAAAACCTCCAAAGTTTGGCATAGTATCATTTTCCATTGAAAAATAACAATGATACCAAAAGGGGGAAACCACGTGAAAAAAGTAGTCAGAATAAAATGGCAATCGGAATATAGCATGCTAAATGCCAATCCAGAGACTACAGCGTTAAATAACATTGCAGAATGCATCCATTAAATTTCTCCACGGACAGAGTACCCATCATCATGATGAAGGACCAGGTAAGGACTTTGAAAATCACATTCAAAAACGCTTTGTTATGCTCGAAGAGGTTTGGGTTTGAAAAGGCCATAACAAGAAAGGGACCCATAATGTAATAAAAACTTGTGCTTAGTAAAATGAACTTTTGAAAGCGCTCACCATCCTGGTTGTTGGGAGGCATGGTGTGAATAGAAAGATGATTGTGAGTGACAATGAAAACAGTGACAGAGACGGACAGCTATTTAAGATATTCTTTGCAGAATTTTATCCGTTACCAAAATTTTTTGGTACGATTTGTAGAATGGATACGCCAAAACGAAAACGTTTGGTACTAATGGATACGCCAAAACGAAAACGTTTGGTACTAATGGATACGCCAAAACGAAAACGTTTGGTACTAATGGATACGCCAAAACGAAAACGTTTGGTACTAATGGATACGCCAAAACGAAAACGTTTGGTACTAATGGATACGCCAAAACGAAAACGTTTGGTACTAATGGATACGCCAAAACGAAAACGTTTGGTACTA
>NC_021166.2:15827209-15831038 GCF_000331145.2 Cicer arietinum
TAAAATTAATAATATTAATATATAATATAAAAATAATAATATAAATCGGTCGGGTTCGGGTATCAGCGGATCCAAATTACTCATCCGAATCCGACCGTATAAACTCATATGAACCCTTATTTTTCACCCGCTTAACCCATCAACCCGAGTAAACCCGTCCGCAAATTTAAATTTAAGTAAGCTTTTGTAAAAATCATTTTTAAAAATCTAAAATCAAATTTATTTTAAAAATATCTTAAACAAAAGACTTAGTATATATTTTTAATAATTATTATTCAACCCTCAATAAAAAAAGTACTCAGTATATATTTTTAAATAGGTTTCCATTTGTTTTATTTTACTTGTATATTTTTGGGTATATTATTCTAATTTTATAAAGCAAAAAATTTATTCGTGTAGTACAAAATGTCAAGTTGTTGTAGTTTGAATATAACAATAATTAAAATCATATTTTAACTCAATTTATCGTATGTACATTTGTAGTTATTTAATTTTGAGTGGCGTATTTTATATTTTATTTCCAAAAAATAAATTATTTGACTAATGAGCACTTTTTACATTAAACTTTTAAAGATTAGTGCAATTTAGCTAAACTAAATCACAACAACTAATAACTTGTTTATGAAAATGTGAGAACTTTCATACTCTTGACTTTTGAGTTTAATTTGATAAATTACCCAATTAATCATTTTGAAGTCACATCATTTTTTTTTAATTTTGTCTTATAAAATTCAGTACATATAAATCAATTATCGTTACTCATTAAACCATGTACAAATGAAGAGAGAAAAATAGTTGTTTGGACTAAGTTAAAAGATTTAAACATAAATCACTAATTTAAACTCAATTTGTTAAGAAAACTAATTTTCAAACTAAAGATCATTTAACACTTTAGATCATTTAACATTTTCAAACTAAAGATCCTTCAAGGCCGAAAGAACATTCAAAGAAAATAACAATAAAAGGAAATAACAGTATTTAATGACCCTGAGATTGCACTGGAAGAATATCTCCTCTTGGGTTCTCATTTCCGGCGACATTGTTCCAGCAGTTTCCGAGAAAGCTTGTTACCCGGTTGAAGCAGTTTCCGAAAAAGCTTGTTACCGGGGTGAAGATGAAATTAAGTCTTGTGTCGTTCTCGAATAGAGTGGTAATGTTATGCAAAACCTCCAAAGATTGGCATAGTATCATTTTCCATTGAAAAATAACAATGATGCCAAAAGGGGAAACCACGTGAAAAAAGTAGTCAGAATAAAATGGCAATCGGAACATAGCATGCTAAATGCCAATCCAGAGACTACAGCGTTAAATAACATTGCAGAATGCATCCATTAAATTTCTCCATGGACAGAGTACCCATCATCATGATGAAGGACCAGGTAAGGACTTTGAAAATCACATTCAAAAACGCTTTGTTATGCTCAAAGAGGTTTGGGTTTGAAAAGACCATAACAAGAAAGGAACCCATAATGTAATAAAAACTTGTGCTTAATAAAATGAACTTTTGAAAGCGCTCATTATCTTGGTTGTTGGGAGGCATGGTGTGAATAGAAAGATGATTGTGAGTGACAATGAAAACAGTGACAGAGACAGACAACTATTTAAGATATTCTTTGCAGAATTTTATCCGTTACCAAAATTTTTTGGTACGATTTGTAGAATGGATACGCCAAAACGAAAACGTTTGGTACTAATGGATACGCCAAAACGAAAACGTTTGGTACTATTGGAGAATGGATATAAATGACAAAAAATTATGTTAGTGAGTAGATCATATAATTAATTAAATTTGTTAATCTTTATGTTCTTAAATATAAAGATCTATTACATATTACATTCTTATTAAGAAAAATTAATATGTATTTAATGTATTAATATACCTAAAATGTCTATTAATTTAGAAAAGAAACAATACATGTATCTATTAATTTGAAAAAAAGGCTTATATATAAAGATAACTTTTTCATCAAATGGATATTTATATTTAGAGAAAGAGGGGGTATATTATAGTTTAAATTGTTGAATCTTTGCTAATTCTTTTAAAGATTAAGATAATAATACAATAAATATAAAATAAGGATAAGTTAATAAAATTAAGATAATTCAACTTAACTACAATTTAAAATTCACATAATTCACATACAACTACAAAGTTTCCAAATCTACAAGATGATATCTATCCTCACAATATAAGTATTTGTTAGTTAAGCTAAGTCTTAGGAACGGCGAAAACCTATTGTTTGAAGTATTTCTTATTATTACAACAAAGCTTAATGCATTTCAAATCAATATCTATTTGAGATAGAGAAGCATTGTAGTTAAGGAATTGATCTAGTTGTGTTTTTTCAAGCCCAACATGTGTAGAACTAGTCCAAAATAGTTATCTCTGTATGCCAATCTGATAAATTCTAGCTTGAACTTATTCCAAGGAGGATACCTTGGCTCAATTTCAAGGCAAAGGTGTCTATGCATTACAGCTTTTTCATGGCTGAATGTTTCAAAGGAATATTTCCCATGGTACCTCCCAAAACCACTCTGCCCAACACCTCCAAATGGTAGTGTATCACATAAAAACTGCACATACAACAAAATGACACTAATAGTTATACTATGAGTTTAAATTTTAGTTTTAATAGACTTGTCAATGTAAAATGTTTTATATTGTCACACAATCACAATCAACCGCATCATGGCTTTTAAAATTGTTATAATGATCAGATTATTATAATTGATTGACATTGTAAAAGACATGTAGACTAACAGTACGTAGTAATTGAATTCTTATATGATATACACATCTTTTACACTAATATATGCAAGCTTGCAGGATCCGTTGATACCAAATGTTAAAATTTAGTATACTTACACCTTCAATAAATCTTTGTAGAAGGCGTCATGTATATAAAACTTCAAATAATTTAGAAATTTGTTAGTATATGTATTAACAATAAATATTTACATATGTTTTGAATAGTCTAGTATCATACGTTAAAATAAGATGATGGAGTGTCATATAATTTTAAAATTCTACGAATTTTTATAAGTTTGATCTTTAATTTGTCTTCTACAAAGAGTTATTGAAGATGTAAGTATATTAAATTTGACATCTGGGGTCAACGGATTATGACTCATTCTTTGCATGATAAATTGAAAATTAAGTGAGGGAAGAGAAGCAGTACTTGAACCAGGGCATCATTAAATGTGACACTTCCTGAGGAAGTTTCTGATACAATCTTTCTCTTCAAAGTTTCATCCTTGGTGAAAGCATAAATTGCAAGAGGTTTTGGCTTTGAGTTTATATATTCAATACTTTCCTGAATTTTATTCACCTGTAACATGTAACAGATGGAAAGTTAAAAATTCAAAGAGATAATAACCACAATATATGTGAGAATTGAGAACATTGAAGAGGGTTGCTGATTCTCACTGTGATCACTGGAAGTAGAGGTCCAAAGATTTCTTCTGTCATGATTTCAGCATCTAGTGGTGGATCTAACAAAATTGTTGGCTCAATAAACCTGAAAACGTTTGTAAGAAATTGATGAATTAAAGTAAGCGTAAACTTTATTTTACAGTGACATCCAAAAATTATTTGATGTCTTGATAATTTTACATGACAGTTTTATCATAAAATAACTTTACATGAAATTTTTTATCTCTTTCTCTTAACTATAGTAAAAGAACAATACAGTTAAAAATGAAAACAGAAAATGTTTAAGAATTAAGGGTAGTGGTTATAGGAAGAGAGTACTATTACAGGTTTTTTTCATCAACTGAACCACCATGAACTATTGAAGCTGCAACAAGAGGATCTTTAAGAAGATTGCAC
>NC_021166.2:15831048-15864688 GCF_000331145.2 Cicer arietinum
CACTCTTTCAAAGTGCTGCTTGTTTATTATTCTTGACAGTACCTTTGACTCTACAGGGTTGTCACCATAAAATTTTCTGATGAACTTCTTTAATAGTTCTATCTAGAATAAAACCAAAAACTTAGTATTAGAAAATTAAAACTTTAGAATAAATAACAACTTATAATGTCTAATGAAATATACCAATTCAGATGAGAACTTCTCCTCAACAATCACATAATCAATTCCTATACATGCTTGTCCACTACAGGTTCCCCATTTTGCTCCTGCTATTCTTTTCACTGCCATCTTTGTAAGCAAAATAAATTAGTCCTTGAACTTTTAATAATGTGACACGCCTATATAATAACCATGCCTAAATAATAACTAAGCTTTTAAACCACGGTCGTGAACGCGTCCTGGTTTTAATAATACAAAAAAGTTACGGTCAAATATAGTCAATGGACCAAAATTGTCGTTGCAGTGACAACAAAAATCTTGATGCTGTATCTATAACCACGGTAGTGAAAAGTTTTTTTACAAAATGTGGTGGTAAACACTTATGTGAAGTACCTTAAAATCTGAAGGATTGGAAAGGTGATCAAATATAGCAGGGCATTTTCCACCTAGCTCAAGAGTAACAGGAGTTAAATTCCTTGCAGCAGCAGACATCACTATTCTCGCGACACGTGGACTTCCTGAAAAAAAATAAAATTAAGATTTATACACATAGCACATTTATGCATATATATATTCCCTAAGTTTAGTGAAATGAATTTGGTTGTTAATGAAAATACTAATACCAGTGAAGAAAATTTTGTCCCATTTCTGTAGTAGTAGTTGTTCACATACATTTCCTCCACCTTCAATCACTTTTATGGCATTAGAATCCAAGTATTGAGGAATAGTATTGGCAAGAAAAGAAGAACATGCTGGAGCTTGTTCTGATGGTTTTATAACTACAACATTTCCAGCAGATATTGCTCCAATTATTGGATCCAATGCCAACACTGCATAATGTAAATGTATTAGCATTAGTCAAATAGTACCACTTTGAAATATTAATTTTTCTCTTTAGAATATATTAGTATCTATGAAATTATTTATCACTTTAGAATATCGAAAGAGTATCAATTACTACTTTTTTTTCAATAATACATTTATTAATTTGTATCTCGATTGCCCTATATAAATTAGTCTTTATGACACTTATTGTGAAACAGATGCATGGACATGTGTAAGAAGAGGTAGGGTATGAAATTTTATGACTTACTGATTGGAAAGTTCCAAGAAGAAAAAATGAGAACCACACCAAGTGGTTCAGACAATACTTCTCCTTTTGCTGGCAAGAAAAGTAAAGGGACATTACTCTGCAATAATAGCTCCAACAAGAAAAAGAAGTTAATGTAGTTCACATTGCAAAGTCCAAACAAGAACAACTAACAGTTTATTAGTCATTTTGCAACATAGAAAACAAAATGAAATTATATATATTCATTTAAGTAATGGAATAGAATCAACCATTCTAAAAGTAGATGATATGGTCCAAATGATCTTCAGGCTACTGACATATTGATTTATTTTTGTAGTTTATTCACTGTAATAAATACTAGTGAAACTTTGTGAGAGGTTATGAAATTATTTTATCTTTTTAAATAGTTTATACATAAACACTTTGTTTATATAATAAATGTTTTTTTAGATAGGGCTTATATGTACTTTCAAAATTAAGCTAAAAAACAGTAGATAAGGGTTGGAGTATGCACTAGTCCTTTGTCTTTTGTCCTATATCTTGAGTTGTGTATCATGATCTAATTTGATCATGTAATAAGGTTGGAGTGTGCACTTCCTTTAATTTAATTTTTATTACCAAAAAAAAAGATAAAACAAAAGAAGGAAATTAATTTTAGAAAGGAGTTAGAGGAACCTACTTTTTTAGGAGCCATCCATTTTTCAACACAGCTCAAAGAGTTGTTTGCTGATCTTTCTACACTTCCAATCTACAAAAGTAATCGATCTGTCAAGAACTCTCAATAAAGCAATTTAAGGAAAAAAACATAATAAAAACAAAAAGGGTTAATAGAAATCACAAACAAGTTATTATTATTTGGTGGAAGTGTATCTGAAATATACCTATTTGGATAAACAACATATTTACTTGTTTAGATTGACTTATTTGAACTTATCTGGATGTACAAACACTTGTGAAACTATTTAAAAGAGCTTATAGAAACAATTTATGGCATGTCCAAAACTATTTTCAACTAATTTTCATAAGTTATTCTAAATAGCTTATGAAAACAATATATTAAACCAATTTGACTTTATTTTATCTTGCGTTATAAAAATAGTTTATACGTAAGAACTTATGTTGCAGATTGTTTATCCAAAGAGACCATTAATAGTTTATAGCATAAGCGCTTCTATATAAACTATTTTTAAAATAAAATAGAATTAAGTCAAACAGTTTTTATATAAACTATAAATTATTTTAATAAATTATAAATTATTTTCATAAAATATCATGAATACCTTATATAAATTAGTTGAAAATCAAACTATTTTTATAAACTCTATAAAACAAGAGTCACAAATATTTATACAATTAAGTAGATATGTTTAAATAAGTCAATCTAATCAGACGAATTGTATTTCAGATGAAATAGAAACAAGTGCAGTATGATGACAACCTCATCACGGTAAGCTTCAACAGGGTGCTTCCCAAGATCTTGAAAAAGAGCCTTAGACATAGCATCTTCATTTTCATGAACAAGGTCAAGTATAGCTTGAAGCTGTTTTTTCCTCCATGTAACACTTCTTGATTTTCCTGTTTTGAAATATTGTCTCAACTCTCTTACACTCTCTTCAATTTCCACACCAATATTCATTTTCTTTTTTTTGTAAGATTTGTTATTTTCTTCAAAACAATGTCTTACACCCTATGTTTGTGGAACACGAATATTTATGGTTCGGTGCTGGTGTCTTAAATGCCAAGTTGGTTGGAATCACCTAACAATAATAATTTGACACAACAATTTAGTTTGTTTTTTCGCTTAGGCGGTCCAAACTTATTACTATTTAAAGTAGATTTTAATGTAAAATTTTGATAAAATGAATAGAGATTGTTTAATACTAATATTAATATTTTAATATAATTTTATTTAAATATTATATTTTTATTTTAAGAGATGCAAAATATTTAATTGAATATATGTATCTATTTATAGTTTTGAGTCTTTATTTGTTGTACTAGTTAATTTTTTTTCGTATAAATATACTTTGAAAATTAATTAATTTTCAAGAATTCTAAAGTTCTGATTTTATTAGTTTTGGTCTTGGATCAGCCCTGATGTTTGATAAGACAAAAAAAAAAATGAGATTATAGCTTTTAGTTTATAAGTTATAAATTGTGTTTGATAACTGTTATTTCATGAGCTTATAATTTTTTTTTTTTTAATTTTATCTTTATTATTGTAATTAAAATTTTGTTTTATCCTGTATAATTTTTTATTGTAATTTAAAATAAATAATTTAAATAAATAATTTATTTATAAATAACTTATATAATTTAAATTTTAAATAAAGAATAATTTATTTACTATAAGTTAAAATAAATAAAAATATATATCTAATTAATAAATTATTTATTTATTCTAATTTTGAATTATTTATAAATAATTTAAATTTTAAAATAACTATTTTAAAATAAATAGCTTATTTATTAGTTTTAATTTAAAATAAGTAAAATAGATAAATAAATAAAAAAATATATATTAGATTAATGAATTTTAAATTAATAAAAAAATTATTTTTTAAATTACTACTTTTAAAATATTTTAAGTATTAATTGCTAAAATTTATTTTTAACTAAACATATATTTTTATATTATTTTACATTTTAAAATTAATTAAACGACTAATTTTATCAAATATTCAATTAATTTAACATCTATCAACTAATTTTACTAAACAGAACCAGATCAAACGAAAAATAATGGTTTTTAATATGAACGAAGATTTGAATATAATCTCTTTCCCATTTCTGTTTTGCATTAAATTGTTTTTTGTTTAGTTGTTATACGGTGTCCACACTGGCCACGGTATATTAGTATATAAAGATTATTTCAAACACTAATAATGAATAATGAAGTGTCTTTGTGTATTGAAGAAGAAATTGGTAATTCTTTTTCTGTAATGTATGAGACACTAATATGATTAGTATTGACAAAACCGAATACAATATATGTATATTTGGAATATAAATTTATTGGATTTTCTTTGTTTTAGTTTAACTAATATTAATTTATTATCTCCGTCGGAAATAAAGACGAACCAAGGGATGGTAAGGGTGCGCTCCACCATTTATTCTAAATTAATATACATATTGCTATTTTCTAATTTATTACATACATAATTATTATTCATTTTTTAGTCAAAACATATATCTATATTTATATCTTACATTGATGAACATATATTAATATTAAACAACAAAAACTACGTCTTATCTTACTAAATAACATTAACTTAATTTCAGTTAATGTTTTAGTCTTTTATCTTTTTTTTTTAATTTGGTCTTTTATTTAAATTTTAAGTGACAATTTGATCATTTATATTTTAAAATGTCAACAATGTTATCCTTATTTTTTGCAAAAATTCATAAAATTTTTAAACAAAACCTATAAAATTAATTGTCACCCTCAATATAATGCAATTTCATCAAATTCACAACTTAAATCTTTAAATAAATTCATATTTTTATCTCTAACAACATTAAATAAAGAATGACAAATATGAGTTTATTTGAAGATTTGAGTTACAAATTTGATGAAATTTATTTTATATTAAAGAATATAATTAATTTTATAAATTTTATTCAAATATTTTGATGAATTTTTGTAAAAAAAAAAAAAGAATAACATTGTTGACATTTTAAAATATAAAATATCAAATTGTCACTTAAAATTTAAATAAAGGACCAAATCGAGAAGAAGAAAAAAGATAAAAGACTAAAACGTTAACTGAAATTAAGTTAAGGAACCAAGAGTGGTATTTAGCCTATTATGTAATATAAAATATTTCTACTTAACTCCTAAGTATTTATATTTTTTTTTTAAAGTTTCTCTCATAGTATTTACAGGTCTTTCTTTTTCTCTCATAATTTGATTATTCTCCGTTCTCTATGTGATATGTAACACTTTATTTTCTTGAATTAATTACTTTGATGATATGTGCAAATAAGATGTAAATGATTATCATAAAATGTGTTTGAATTAAATGTTTGATGTTGGAATAAGGAGAATTAAGAGGAAAAGAGAACATGACACCAAACTGCCATGTTTCGTTGTGTGATGGGGGAGTTTTGTCGTGCAAAACAAATATTTAGCCAAAAATCTAATTTTGTTCACCATCACAATGTGAGTAATGGGTCTCGTCATGAGATGAATTAAAATCTGAACTTTAAGCTCTCTACCATGTTTCGTCGTGGAGAGTGTATGACTCATCATACAAAAACAATTATTTTCATGTGTCATGGTGTAACTGATACGGGTCGACATATAACACTGTACACATTGAGAATGCTGAAACGTCGCATCGTCATATGAAACATAAATTTGTCGTGCAATACGATGATTTTTAGACCTTTATTTAAGGATAGAAATCAAACTTTAATAGGTTTCGCTAAAAAAAAACCTCTCAAGGTCACTAAACTTTACACCATTTTTTGTTAAATTTTTTCAATCAACCACCGGTCATTAAGAAGACTTCAACCTAATACTCTAATGAGCCATTTTTCTTACTATTGTTTGAAGAAAGAATTCAACATTCAAATAGGTAAGTGAGTTCTTCCATTCATTTGCGTTTTCAATCTTGTGAACTCACCTACTAATTAATCCCAACTTTTCCTAGTCCAAAATCATTCCACCAATTTAAGCCACTTTGGAAAGGGAAATGAACTAACTTGGATCAAAATCTCTTTTTAAAACAACTCTCTTTTTGAAAAACTTACGGTAATGGATTAGAGGAATCAATTAAGTAATGAAATATAATGTGTGTATGATAAATGAATTAATCTCCCACCAATTCATATGAAGTATATCCAATGGTGTGATCTTTTTAGTAATAAGAAATGAAATAAGTAAGGAATGGGTAATGTAATACTAAAATGAGGTTAGAGGCACGATAAGATTATCTGTATTTTTGTATATATATTGTGCTAGAGTTGAAGTATGATTATCATGATTACTTATACATTTGATTGATTGATGTGTTATGGGTAGAGTTATTGATCTTCAAGGTCATGATGATATGTTGCTATTTAGCATTACCATCTTTCAAAACTTGTGTGGAAGATTATAATTCGATTATATGCTTTTATGAGAATGAGAAATGAGACTATTATTAAAAATGTGCATGTGTTGAAATGAAATTGATGATAACTTTGAAAATGAGAATTGATGTTGAAGTTACCCGACCAATGTCGATAACATCCTCCGAGAGTAAGGAGAGACTTAGGACAACAAAGTAATGATGATTGTACTAAGGGATATGATCTCATATTAATGATGTTTTATGTCGCATCCATGATGTTAGAGGGATATGTAACTAAGTGAGAAAGAGGAAGTACAATATGTTTAACTTTTGGGTTGATGATCGGTTAAGAATTATGATATTAGGGTTATTATGGAGGATAATTGTTAAGTGACATGAGAGTAATTTCCTTACACCGAAAGCTACTATGAAACACACTAGTACATTGATTAGACATCAAACAGTGACTTGTGGAGTTATGATGTTGAGTGAACCTACAAAGGATTTCAATATGTTCGTATGTAAGAAAGACATAGCGTCACGTTCCTCCGAAGTACTTTAGATTAGTTTGGTACTGCATTCATAGGAAGTGTGGCATGATAAAAATATAACATTTGCATTACATGCTTATGGATGTGTTGATATCCATGAATATGTTAATATGTTTGTAAATGTAAATATGTGTGTATAAATGAATTTGGAAATGTTTCCCTTATATGAATATGCCTATATTTGTTATGATTTAGTTGTTATACTCTGAGATGTAATTGTGCAACGAACTATTATTTCACACTTTGCATTTTTACATCATTCTTTTATTCATAATTCGTTGTCTTTTTTTGGCATTGGTGATATTGCTTAACTCCCTAGGAACGCTACCACTATATCTTATTTGCTATTTTTTATTTATTTATAATTATATTATTGACTAAATTACATTCGTGGTCCTTTAACTTAATTTCAAGTAACGTTTTAGTCCTTTATCTTTTTTTTTCCGACTTGGTCCTTTATTTTAATTTGAAGTGACAATTTGATATTTTATGTTTTAAAATTTCAACAATGATATCCTTTTTTATACAAAAATTCAAAAAAAAATTCAATCAAAACTCACAATTATATATATTCTTCAATATAAAACAAATTTCATCAAATTCGTAACGCAAATCTTCAAATAACTCATATTTTCATACTTTATTTGATATTTTTAGGAATAAAGGACTAAATCGGGAAAAAAAGAAGATAAATGACTAAAACGTTACCTGAAATTAAGTTAAGGGACCACATATGTAATTTAGCCTATATTATTTGTATCTTGGCGTCATGTAACTTCTAAACCTATGGTGTTTCAAGCTTTGATATGAGACATCGGGGTGAGATAACTTTGCTTTTATTTGAGACATGATTTGAGTATCTATTTTGAGGCATGTTATTACTATCTTATGATATTTCTTGAGCCCTTTCGTAATTGAGATATTTGATTTACAATTCACACCAATTTTCAATACATGTCACTTTTTGGGTTATATTTGATTTGCACAAATTAAATTACGACTAAAAATTTAGAATATTTTAAATGTAAACACATGTTATTACTAAGCTTTTAGCCAAATAGACCTTATTTCATTCTCTAGTTAAGTTTGAGACTTAATCCAAATCAATAGTTTTAATTATTTTCACTCTATACAAATAAAAGTATCGTGATTTTTTTTTGGAAAGAACTAAGAATTAAATATAATTGAAAATGTATTTAATTATAAGGAATAAATGAAGAGTAACCACAAAATTTAGGATGAATATTTACAATAACCATCCTCACATATGAACAAAAAGTATAACAATCAAAAAGTATATAAAATGTGAAGTACTTGACATTAAAAACATATTGTTTAGAGTATTTGGAAAAAGAGAAAACAAAAACAATAGTCAGATCAAACTACGAAAGAGTATAAGTTTCATCTTTATACTAGAAAACAAATATGAGGAGATATTATTGCAGTCATCCTTTCAACATACAAAGTGCGAGGAAAAAAGTTGAATGATAGTTTTATAAATAAATAAAAGACTAACAAAATTCATTAAAAATTTCAATGACAATATTTTGTTGTACACTATGTTTGAAGCTCCAAGACATTTATAAACAGATAAACATCTATCTCTTCAAACATCAAGATAATCATTTGTAAGAAAAGAGCTAAGATAATCAAACTCAATATCAATTTTTGGAAAGTGTAACAAACAACTAGCCTCGAAACAACTACACAAATCAAATTATCATTCTACTTTTATATCTTCAAGTCATAGAAACTCGAGTTACTGTGTAAGTTTATTGATGCTAGTGAAAATATTAAAAATGTAAGTATGGTGAAGTTAAAAAAATACATAGTAAAAGATATTGTAACCTTAGAACGGAGCAAAATATTCAAACACCGATGAATACTTTTACAATTGTCATGATTGGAATATATTCCGACCTTAATAAACTAATATAAACCTTGTGTGTGAATCCTCATCATCACTACACTCTTTATGTTATTGTTCATAGCACATGTCACAATTTTTTAGTATACTTTGTTTCACGGTTGTTCTCTGAAGATTTTAAAAAAAACTAACCATCCTTGCTCCAAATTGAGAACTTAAAGAGAATAATCATAAGCGAAGTAACTAAAATTTTAAAGGTTTGCTATTCAACTCCCTTTTCTTGCTTATTCTTCCAAGTTGCTTACGAATTTCAAAACTGATGGTTGTTGAACTAGCTAGCTGCATGGATAATGGGCAAATATGGCTAGGTAATATAAATTAATATAATTTTTTTATGAAGTAAATTTGACTTTTTTCTTTTATATCCTTTTTTTTTTAATTTTGACTAAAATGCCAATTTTTAAAAAATAATACAGAAATACCTTACTTTTTAGTTCCATAAATTATAAATGATTAAAATATTTAAAATTCAAAAAACTATTAATAAAATAAAATACATTAATAAATAATAATAATAATAATATTTAAAATATTATAAATTTTAATAATAATAATAATAGTAATAGTAATAATAATAATAATAATAATAATAATAATAATAATAAAGTAAATTATATTAATAAAATAAAATTAATTAAATGGAACAAACAAAATACGTTAAATTAAAGAAAAATACCACAAATTAAAAAAATACATATTTTATTATTATTATTTTCATTAATTTTTATTTATTAGAAAAAAAAGAAGGAAGTTGTTATAATAATGTGTCAAAATATGATGAAGTTGTTATAATAATGTGATAAAATTAATAACGTGTCCATAATATTTTACCGATAAACAAAAAAAATATTAAATATTGTTATTGTAATTAAAAAATAAAATTAAATATTTGTTAATGTAATTAAATAATAATAATAATATTTAAAAAATATAAAATTTTAATAATAAAACAACTTCCTCTCCTATTTGTTTTGGCGCATTATTATAACAATTTCCTTCTCTTTGACACATTATTATAACAACTTCATTCTCTTTTGGTACATTATTATAACAGCTTCTTCAATTTTTTTATCTAATAAATAAAAATTAATAATAATAATAATAAAATATGAATTTGATGTATTTTTTTCTTTCATTTTTTGATATTTTTTCTTTAATTTAATGTATTTTATTTGTTTAATTTAATTAATTTTATTTTATTAATTTAATTTACTTTATTATTATTATTATTAAAATTTATAATATTATTAAAATTATTATTATTATTTATTTATATATTTTATTTTTTAAATTTTTAAATATTTTAATTATTTATAATTTATTAAATAATAATTAATAGAATTAATAAAATAACAACAACAATATATATATATATATATATAACAATACATGGTCGCATCCTCGGGATATTAATATATATTTATACTAATATATTAAAATTATTAGTATATATAAATTAAATTATTCTTTTAATATAAATATACTTATTTACTTTATTTTTATATTTAAAATTATAATATCATCTATATAATATTTTGAGATTTTTATTTTTGTTATAATATAATAATTATGTTTTCATATCCTTCTACATTAATTAATATAAATATGGTTTTTTATTTATAGATAGACATGGATGGGTTGGCAGGAAAGTCCATACCCAATGGAAGTAGAATGAATATCTATTTTAAATTTTATGTCAAACTACTTTCATCAATAAATATATAACACTATCAAAATTAAGAAAACTATTGTTTTAAATATTTTAGTAATGAATTTTAATATTATAATTTTATTATTGTTGTAAAAAAAATAACTTAATTAAGAATTTATTGATAAATAAATAATTAATACAATTGAAAATTTGTAAAAAATTCTTATAAAAAATGACAAAATTTCTGAAGATAGTGTCTAAGTACGAAAAGTAATGAGCGCAAGAGTCAACTAGCTAAAATTTGCTCTTGCCAAGCCTACTCTGACGTTTCATTTTCCACATTGTTTTCCATTAAATTCTACATTTTTAAAGTATATATCTTATCTTTTCATATTCTGATCGATGGTCAGATAAGCTATATAGAAAACTATGATTAAAGATAAATATAAGGCAAGATAGAAACGTGGTAATGTCTTATGCTTTTGATGGCACCCCACTAGAAACTAAATAGTATATATGATTGATTTTGTATGAATTTACTACCGGAGTAACTTTTGATAAAATTATTTTGTTTAATAATTTTATAAATATTAAATTTCATCAACTTTATTATTAAATTAATAATTTTTATTGAATATATCAAATCTTAAAATTATTTTAAAATTGTTTATTAATTTATTATGTAAGTTCAATTTAATGTATAATACAATTTATTATCTAAATAAAAATTGACTATAAGGTCATAGTCATAAACTACTGTTACTCTATTATAAATTGTATGCATAATCACTAAGATGATATAAAAATATAGGTTTATATATGATTGTTTCTTGTAATTAAGCACTTTTTGATTTTAGTATTTTTATTTTGTTTAATTTTGGTCATTGTTAATATTTTTATTTTTAATCTTTACTATTTTGTTTTAGTCTTTACAAAATTATTTTTTATTGAAATAAATTTCAACAATATACATATATAAAATTTTATTTTATTTCTTTAATTATAAAAAATTGTAGGAACCAATTACATTAAAAATAAATTATGGAGTGACTAAAATCAAATAACAAATTCCGTAAAAAGCAAAAGAACAAAGACAAAAAAAAAATTATAAAAAAAAAATCAAATAAAAATCTTACATCGACTAAAAAAAACATGTATTTTCATGGACTTATTAAGTAGAGTGATTTTGATAAATATTACTCCAAAAGTAAATTGATCTCACCCTATATATTATTCTATTATATATTTTTGATAAATTAGAAAATATATGCCATATTATATGTAAATGATAAAAAAACAAAAAAAAATCCTGTGACAAAATTATATTTAATTTTTAGTCAGAAAAATCATTTTTATTTTTTATAACAATTTAAATTAATATTTTTTAGAATAATTTAACTTCAATATATTTTTAACGTTGTAGATTATTTAAAATTACAAAATTTATGCCTGTTTGTTACCTAGTATAAATAAAAATATTTTACTTTTATCCATTTTTTGAGTGAAGTAACTTTATCTATAATTATTAAATGAAATGGGTAAGGGTGAGAAAATGTTTGAAATAGATTTATATTTCCCCCTCTTCTTTAAAAAAATGAATTTCTTTATAAACAAGTCAAAATAATTCTTTACAAATTAATTAAAAATTGTTAGGTCTTCCTAATTGTCATTTTCAATAATATATAATATTTATTTATTTGAGTTTTGGTCTAATCCCCTTATTTTGCATCTTATTTTGGTTTTATATATTTTGTTGAGTTAGATTGTTGGTTATTGAATTATCAACATAGCTGAAACATCAGTAATCATTTTGATGTTTTTGTACTTTGATACTATTTTGTTTAAAAGAGATATGTTTTATTTTCAACATAAAAATCATCTTTTTAAGCATATGATTTTATTAAAAAAAAACTTATACACAAGCACAATTAAAACATTAATTTTTTTTAAATGTTAAACAAACTGATTCAAAATTCTTTTAATTTTTAATATATATATATATATATATATATATATATATATATAATTTAGTTATAAGAGTTTGACATTAAAATTTTAACAGACATAATTAAAATCTCGTAAGAGATAATTATAAAATGGTCATTATTATCATTGTTATTAATAAAAAAAAAATTGTTCTCAATTATTTTTTAAATAAAATATAATGATAAAAAAAGATCATTATTTTTTTTTATATTTTAAATTATATTTTATAATAATAAATTAGAAAATTATTTTCATATTTTGACAGGATCAAAAGGGCTAAGTGTTGACTATTGAACCACTAAATTTTAAATGACAAATAAAATTAAACAAAGAAAAATATGTATGTAGATTAAATGTAGTTATACAATATTTGTTCAAAGGTCAGAAAATCTGCTTAATTTAAAAAAAAAATATTTTTATTTTTATTTTTGTTTGTGTTTTCTTTTCATGAGTTGGTTTATGTCTCCATAATTTTGTTTTACTTTAAACATAATATATTTTTAGAAAAAATAAAATAAAATAAAGACATGGTAGTAATGGGTGCATATTAATTAATTAATAAGAACAAATTCATTGAACTCAATTATAAGAAAATTAATACATGGTAGTATTTGACTTTAGTGCAATTAATTTTATCATTAAATATTATATTATATTATATTTTATATATATATATATACATATATATATATATATATATATATATATATATGTTAATTTTAGAAGGAATTTTGTGATGATTTTTATGCTTAATAATTCAATAAAAATAATAAATTTTATTAATCCAACCGTCATATCAAAAGTTTTTATTGAGTAAATCAATATTGTAAATTTTTATAAAATTTTAAAATTATTTAATATTTGATGAAATATTTTTAAATGAACATATAATAAACTTTTGAAAAGCATAAACAAATATCAATAGCTAGATTACTTACTACGAATTCATATTTATATAAAATTTTATATCATTGATCATTAATATATTATTTAATTGATCAAATTTATTGTTTATATTGAGCTATTAAACGAAAATAAATGAGATGATATAATTATAGAAACTTACACACAACTGCGGTATGAACCTGATCCATAAAGTCCAACTTAATAAAATTGATATTTTTATCGAATCATATTAATTTTGAAAAAAAAATAACAAATGTAATTTTGATGAGTACTAATAATTAATTTGATTCAATCATATGTAATTTTTAATGAGTATTAGTAATTAATTTGATACAATTAAATATAAGCTATAACGTTTGAAAAAATTATTGTAGTAATATTTTTGGGGTCAAATTATAGTAGCACTATAAAGTGCCTTGAAACAATTGATAATATCATTAAATGTAATATTAATTTAGGAAACAAAACTACATTATACATATAATTGTTTTCATAATACTGGTACATATTATTATGCAATAAAATTGGTGCAAAATAAATTGTAGAATATCATTAAAGAAATATAAATTTTGACCAGACAATTATATTATACTATCTACTGTATATGTTAATTATTATTAGTTTGCTCCCCTAGCAAATAATTTTTTTGATAGAAAAGAAAATTTGCTTAAAAGTAAATAATGATTCAATGAACCAACATTAATTTGCTATGGAACAATGAAATGATGATTTTAAAAATAACAAAAGTAATGCTCAAATTTGTATTAAAAAAAAAACAGTATAGCTAAAACATTTATAAGGAACAATAATTTAATGACTTGAAAGAAGACGGTCATACAACTGCGGTATGAACCTGATCCATAAAGTCCAACTTAATAAAATTGATATTTTTACCGAATCATATTAATTTTGAAAAAAAAAATAACAAATGTAATTTTGATGAGTACTAATAATTAATTTGATTCAATCACATGTAATTTTTAATGAGTATTAGTAATTAATTTGATACAATTAAATATAAGGTATAACGTTTGAAAAAATTATTGTAGTAATATTTTTGGGGTCAAATTATAGGAGCACTATAAAGTGCCTTGAAACAATTGATAATATCATTAAATGTAATATTAATTTAGGAAACAAAACTACATTATACATATAATTGTTTTCATAATACTGGTACATATTATTATGCAATAAAATTGGTGCAAAATAAATTGTAGAATATCATTAAAGAAATATAAATTTTGATCGGACAATTATATTATACTATCTACTGTATATGTTAATAATTATTAGTTTGCTCCCCTAGCAAATAATTTTTTTGATAGAAAAGAAAATTTGCTTAAAAGTAAATAATGATTCAATGAACCAACATTAATTTGCTATGGAACGTGAAATGATGATTTTAAAAATAACAAAAGTAATGCTCAAATTTGTATTAAAAAAAAAACAGTATAGCTTAAACATTTATGAGGAACAATAATTTAATGACTTGAAAGAAGACGATCACACAACTGTGGTATGAACCTGATCCATAAAGTCCAACTTAATAAAATTGATATTTTTACCGAATCATATTAATTTTGAAAAAAAAAATAACAAATGTAATTTTGATGAGTACTAATAATTAATTTGATTCAATCACATGTAATTTTTAATGAGTATTAGTAATTAATTTGATACAATTAAATATAAGCTATAACGTTTGAAAAAATTATTGTAGTAATATTTTTGGGGTCAAATTATAGTAGCACTATAAAGTGCCTTGAAACAATTGATAATATCATTAAATGTAATATTAATTTAGGAAACAAAACTACATTATACATATAATTGTTTTCATAATACTGGTACATATTATTATGCAATAAAATTGGTGCAAAATAAATTGTAGAATATCATTAAAGAAATATAAATTTTGACCAGACAATTATATTATACTATCTACTGTATATGTTAATTATTATTAGTTTGCTCCCCTAGCAAATAATTTTTTTGATAGAAAAGAAAATTTGCTTAAAAGTAAATAATGATTCAATGAACCAACATTAATTTGCTATGGAACAATGAAATGATGATTTTAAAAATAACAAAAGTAATGCTCAAATTTGTATTAAAAAAAAAACAGTATAGCTTAAACATTTATGAGGAACAATAATTTAATGACTTGAAAGAAGACGATCACACAACTGTGGTATGAACCTGATCCATAAAGTCCAACTTAATAAAATTGATATTTTTACCGAATCATATTAATTTTGAAAAAAAAAATAACAAATGTAATTTTGATGAGTACTAATAATTAATTTGATTCAATCACATGTAATTTTTAATGAGTATTAGTAATTAATTTGATACAATTAAATATAAGCTATAACGTTTGAAAAAATTATTGTAGTAATATTTTTGGGGTCAAATTATAGTAGCACTATAAAGTGCCTTGAAACAATTGATAATATCATTAAATGTAATATTAATTTAGGAAACAAAACTACATTATACATATAATTGTTTTCATAATACTGGTACATATTATTATGCAATAAAATTGGTGCAAAATAAATTGTAGAATATCATTAAAGAAATATAAATTTTGACCGGACAATTATATTATACTATCTACTGTATATGTTAATTATTATTAGTTTGCTCCCCTAGCAAATAATTTTTTTGATAGAAAAGAAAATTTGCTTAATAGTAAATAATAATTCAATAAACCAACATTAATTTGCTATGGAACAATGAAATGATGATTTTAAAAATAACAAAAGTAATGCTCAAATTTGTATTAAAAAAAAACAGTATAGCTTAAACATTTATGAGGAACAATAATTTAATGACCTGAAAGAAGACGGTCACAATAATAATATGAATTAATAATAATTTTATGTTTATGAAATGTTATTTTAATGAATATATAAATGTAAAAGTTTGACTTTATAATCTTGTTTGATAGTTACAAAGTGATTATTAATTATCGTTATTAATAATAATTTTTTCATTTTTTATTTGAGTTTAAAAAACAAAATTATTCTTAAGAAATAATTATCAGTTTCCTAAAATGTTATTATTAGTTTTTAATAATTTTTTATTTTGATAACAAGAAATAGTTATTAGTTTAAAACTAAATATTTTAACTATTTAAAAGACAATAGTTAATATGAATATAATAATAAATTGATTGACTAGCAAATAGTTGATAATTTTATTTTCAAATTTAAAATATTAATAATATAATAAAAACAAAATAAATAATTAATTGTGATTAATGTATAAAATAAAAAATGTTATTAAGCTAATAAAATATGTTAATAACATATTTTAGTCAAAGTAAAAATAAAAAAATGTAATAAAAAAATAAAATTGAAGTATAAAGATGTAGTCATTTGTTCTAAAAAGCATTGAAATGAAACTGCCTCCTCTCTCTCTCTCTCTATTGCTCCTCCTCCACTGATAGAGAGAATCGTTTACGCGAATATGCCGTGAACTGTGCGACGACAGTCACGAGGTTTGGAGATTTTTGTAACTTGTAACTCACACACGCTACCCGCGTTTGCCAGAAAGCACTTTTCTCACTCTCCTCTAATACTATTTACTACTTTTCAACATTCACTCATTCACCCTTCAGTTTCAGTTTAAACGCAATTCCCCATTTTCCAAACACAACTTAGATCCTTCTTTTCCGTCACCGTCATGAACTCGTTTCATCGTTGGATTCCCGAAGATGATTTTCTTCTCAAAAACGCCGTCGAGGTAACTCTCTCTCTCTCTCTCTCTCTCTCTCTGTCTCATTCCTTTTTCAGTTATTCAATTAATTACTTTTTTTTTTCGAATTTTCCTTTGCAATTCCCTCTCCCTAAGCTAGAAATTGAAACCCTAGCCTATGTTTTCCTACTTCGTTTCGTGCTTATTACACTCAATTATGCTCTAAACGACACTGAATTGTTGCGTTTGGTGCAGGCTGGTGCTTCGCTCGAATCGCTGGCCAAAGGAGCCGTTTCGTTCTCCCGGAGATATTCCGTTAGGGAATTGAGAGACCGGTGGCGTTCTCTTCTTTACGATCCCGGAGTTGCATATGTTGCTTCTTCTGCCATGGCGAGGTTGGAAATCGCCAAGACTAACGGTAACGGAAACAAGGAAGGAGCCACCTCCGGTGACTCTGCTGCTGCTCGGAAGAGAAAAGCTCAGACAATTTGCAAGAAGTATTACGCTATGCGGAGGAGGCTTCACACTGAGGTTTTTTTTGATAAATTTGATATGGCTATGCAGGATGAAATGTGTTTGGACAATAATAATGGTGGAAAAGAAATTGGTGTGTCTGTGTTGGGGAATATTAATGGTCATTTAGATAAGAGTGTGAATAATAGTTTGCTTAATAGTTTAGTTAATTTTGGGAATTCATTGGGGTTAGTGGAAGGTGGAGCTGGATCATCTCATTCAATGAGTGAAGATTCACTTTGGAAGACAATTGAGGATGTCTCTGCCCCTAACATGCCTGTTCATGTTAAACTTGAAAACGAAAATTCCGAGTCGAAAGAGATGGTTCCTAGTGTTCCTGATGCTGCTGTGATGGCAGATGCGGGAACTGAAATTTCTGATGCTCTTTTGGACTTGCCGAATGGCGATGAGCTTATGTTTATGAATATAGGTGAAAAAGATGAGACTGCAACGGATAAGCAGTGTTGTGATAATAATGTTGATTCACTTCTTTTGGGTTCTCCCTGTGACGTTGAAGGCAATGATGAGTCTGGTGTTCGTGAGCCTGAGAAGTTGGTTGCAGAAGCACAACTTGCTTTGTCAAGAAGTGGGTCATCTGCTGAGTTAGAGGTTGGTGCTAACTCCATAGGCAGCAGTCATGGTGATTCAGGTTTCATTTCTGATTGTGGACATGAAGTCGAATCGTCTGCTGCGGCGCGGACTTCTCTTCCCAAGCTTTGTGATGATTTTAAGTTCTGTTCATTGAACACTGAGGACCCTAATGTCCCGTTAAATGACGTTGAAGCTGTAAACATATCCACTGTAGTTCCTAATACAGTGACTCCAAAACCCATATCAATTGTTAAAGAGGTGGGTTATCCAGATTCCTTTATTAGTGATCAAACAAAAAATGGAACTGATGGAAGCTTGAAGAAAAAAGACATTCCTTCAAACTCTTTTGCAGCTGCACAGACAGTTCAACCAGGATTAGTGCCTAACATTAATTCAAGCAAGGAAAACCCTGTTGACAATGTACCGAAAACTGAAAATCCTGCTAATAATCCTATTTCTGCAGTTTCTAGACAGAGTAACAAAGTCGTTGCCGAGATCAACCAAAATCAAAGCAGATCAGTTCATGCAACTATGAAGCATGCCTCAGATGGACGTCCGATACAAGAGGTTCGATCTGTCAATTACTGGATACTTCATAATAGGAGAACACGTTAGGGAACTCATTTATGATAAATTGGTAATACTCTTGTTAAGAAAAATGAATTGATGTTATATATTATTAACAGGTGATCATTGCACTGCCTTCAGTTGTTAATCCACATCAAAAGGTATCGGAACATAAGACTTTATCTGATTTTGAAGCAAAGTTATTATGCATCAATCAGGAAAGAGCCGATGACTATGATGATAGTGATGACAATGCTGATTATGATGACAATGAAATTCCTTTCTTTTCTGATGCTGAGGCAATGGTAAGTATTATATGTCACATTGAATAGTAATAATTGCTCATATTTAATTGTTTGTTTATCTCTCTTATTCTTGACGTTGCTTGTTCAGATTCTTGAAATGGACTTAGGTCCAACTGATCAAGATGCAAATGCAAGTACCGAAGGTAAATCATCTGACGCTAGATAATATATAATCATCACAGTTCTATTTAAGGTTCTTAATTTTAGAAAGGGTGGCCGTTGAACTAGGCTGTCCTCATGTGGGATCTAGGAAGCACCACATCTATGCAATTTACCATGTAAAAAGATGGCTTAATTCTGTTTCCAAAAATGGAGGGTTTGATTCTGTCTCCAGAACCTATGGCCACTTTGTCATAAGACATAAAACCTTACTGTTGTGCCCTAGGTAGCTCACCCTCTGCATGGGATTTTTATTTTTTTACTTCAAAGGTTGTTAAAAAGTTGAAAATTAAAGGTTTGGATTTTTGAATGTAGATGGAAATTCATTGTTTGGTTTTGATTTTTCTTTGCTTCTGTGAGTTTTCTTATAATTGAATGAAACACTCCTTTATTATAGTAATGGTTGTTTGTTGATTTATATTATATTTTTTTTATTGCAGTCTTGAAATTTCAAAATGAAAGAACTAAGAGGACCATCTTGAGATTGGAGCAATGTGCTCAGTCCTTTATTCGAAGAGCCATTGCATCTCGGGGTGCATTTGCAGCATTATATGGGCGCACTATGAAGAAATATATAAAAAAAACTGAGGTACATTTATGAATTTGCAGTCCTTGTTTTCCTTTAAAAATTAAAATGTATGAGGAACTTTTACCCATATTGTCTTCCTCCATCTCACCATAATGAATATTGTCAATTTTTGATATAAATATTTCAGATATCATTTAAGGCATGTTTGCATGTTGTCGTGATTTACATACTGTGGTTTGCTGTCTTTAATAGCAACAGTCTAGTATAATTGCATTACCATTAAT
Organism: Cicer arietinum; assembly: GCF_000331145.2. Taxonomy (NCBI): domain Eukaryota; kingdom Viridiplantae; phylum Streptophyta; class Magnoliopsida; order Fabales; family Fabaceae; genus Cicer; species Cicer arietinum. The sequence continues at coordinate 15,851,014 of NC_021166.2, forward strand.
GCTCTAGCTTTTACAATTGGGAAACAAATTTTAAATAGACTAGCATTCATTTGTGCCGTGACTCTGTCAATTCACATTTTATATCTTTCTAGGAGTTTCGGTGGTTGTTGAGGATCTAAATTTTCTAATTTTTACATGCCTTCTATATCTATGATATTTATATTTAAATTTTTGATGAAGTTAACAGATTCTGCAGTGGTATTTGGAGTTCCGAAAAAAGATTTATCTTTATTAGGTTGAACTGTAATACAATGATGTCTTTTGTGTGTGCCGAGCTCTACATTAAAAATTCTGATTTTGCTGTTTTCTTAATTGTGCTGCTCCAGAAGTTTGTTGTGTTTGTACTTCTTTCCAGTTTAAACAAGGTTTCTCTTATTCTGACAATCTCTTTCTATTTCCCAGGTGGTACTTGGCAGATCAACAGATGATGTAAAAGTTGACATAGACTTGGGTAGGGAAGCAGAAGCACAATATGCTACCAAAATATCTAGAAGACAAGTAAGAAATCTCAGAAACTTCATGTCTAAAATTCATTGCATGGTTGATTATATTTATATTGATGAATTGGAAGCCCCTTTAAGTTCATATATTGATTTTACTGATGAATTTAAAGTCCTTTGAAGTTCATACAATTCTATTTTTGCGGGAGCAAGGTAGAGTTAGGAAGGATTTGGTATTATTGTTTGATACGTAATGCATGAAAGATTGCTGTCAGTCCTGGTTACAGAATCACTACTACAGTGTTGGTGTACTTCTGGAGCAAGTCATATGACAAATTTTAAAAAATCTTTATTACCTATTTGGAATGTGGTGCCCTTGTGAGTGTTTTTTGTAATTAAATTAGTGTTATTTTGATGTCTGGACGTGTATCATTTTCATTATGCATGAGCACCACACAGAACAAGGACCAGAAAAAAAAATTGTTCATAGTGAAAAATCCAGATATTTTCAATCACATTTTCTTTGAAGTTTCCTTTGCTGAATTTATATTAGAATGAACTAAGTATTAACTAATACTTATTATGTGATAGGCTTTAATAAAGATGAAGGCAAATGGCTCTTTCGTTATTAGAAATCTTGGCAAGAGTCCTATATACTTGAATGGCAAAGAAATTGCTCAAGGACAGAAGCGGAGTCTTATTGCTGGTAATTTGATTGAGGTAACTGCATTTCCTTTCCATTCTTAAGAAACTTCTGCATTACAGTAGTGCTGCGAATGAGATGTTCTTTTTTACGCTGAGTGCTTAATAATTTGTGGTGTAAATGAGTTACATGCAGATTAGGAGCTTGGCATTCATCTTTGAGGTCAACAACAAATGTGTGAAGAGGTTTATAGAAAATATGAATGAACAGTGAGAAAGATAAGCGGAAGACAGGGGATCTATTTGAAGTCATATGGCATCAAAGGATTGTAGAATAGCATTATGAAGCCAGCCAAAAATAGAAGTTACAACAGTTATTGTTTCATATTCAATGTATTGTCGATCTAAAGTTAGATTGGAATGTACATATAGATAGAAGATAAAGAAACTATAGAGATGTATAAATGGCTGCTGCTCATGGGGGGAACTTGTTTTGATGTCATTGTCTTCAATGTTCTTATTGTTGTTTTAAACTGTTCTTTTTAGGGATCATCAATAATCAATGAATAAAATTATGTTTTTGTGGTTTCCAACAATTCTAACAAGTCTCTTTCTCACACACAATTTAATACTATATGGTTTTGGATGCTTGCCTTTAATTTATTGCGTGGCTTTTTCATAGCCAAAACATTCCAATTCAGAAGCATGTGTTAACTGTCAACAGCAACAAGCCTCTGCCCTATTTCACGCATCTCGATTATAAAACATCGAATGTCACCTTAAAACATTAATTACATGTAGTATTAAATATACTACTACTTTTAATAAATATAATAAAAGGTGTTTAGAATACTAATTTCGGTCCTTAATCAATCAAACCCCCGATCTTTAACAAGTTGAACATGATGTCTTAAAATTTTGTTTGTATTGTGAAGGAAAATAATGTGGGTTAGATCAAATCCCCCACTTGTTTAATATTGGAGAGTTTTATTTATATATTGAACTGATATAGGCCAAATAGACCTAAACCGACATTAATTGATCCGACCCAAATCACTTTAAAAACTAGACTTGATTCAACGAATCAAAGACTTGGAAAACAAGAAACATTGACTACATATCAGTTATCAAGCTTTCGTCTATAAAGACTATAAACTATTTGAGTCTCGAGAGGATATTGTCAACCGTCACCCTAATTGAGCTACATTAACTCTATCAGTAACAACTTTTACTGATAACAAGAAAAACTCTCAGCAATCCATATCGCGATTGACCTACAACAACTCATATATTGATATGTGAGTTACACGAATGTAGAAGAGCAAGAGCAAGAATATGGTTCATGGATGAGAGATTCCCCTCTGCCAAAACTATTTTCAAAAATGAAGAAAGAACCTAGCTCAGATTGAATGAGTGCACTGGATGTGTTGGGAGAGAATGAGTGCGTCAAAGGATAGAGTCTAACAAAACTACCAGTTTTGTTGATGAATTTAATCTACTCCCCTGCTCCAAGTTATGATTTGTTTGTTGGCCTTATCCATGAATTTGGCTTTAGATCAAATATGAATGTGTTAATCATGGCTTACTTTTGGTAATCATTTACTGAATTACTATAAAAAAATAAAAATAAAAAGAGAATTAACGTTGCAATTCAAGATATATATATTTTTCTTCTCTAAGAGATCAATAAAATGTGTTTACATTTCTTGCCAAAAACCATACAAGTCAATCACATGATTTAGTATATAGAATTTCGTTGAATATTTTTATTTATTTATTATTTGATTGATTATATTCCATTTAACTGTTACTGTACCATGTTAATGGCTATTTAATACATAAACTCTTCAACGTTTGTGTTAAATTTACTCCAATTATTTGAGACTTGAGTTTAATTTGCTGCTAGTGAAAATTGAAATCGGGACTGACTAATAAAGGGAAGTCAAACGAATTTGATGCTTATGAGAATAAATCTAAAATTAGATTTATTTTTATATTTATCGGAAGTGATGTCGCTTATAAATTATCTAAGTAGCTCTTCGTATAAATCTACATGAAGATTTAATATTTTTTTTAATGTCGTCGCTTGAAAATCTTTCAATCAGACATGTAATTTTGTGTTTATTTGAGTCTCACTTAGAAATTATTTAAGTAGACATGTTAATTTAATAAGAGAATTTCTTGAATAAAGTAGATAATCCATTGTATTAAAAGTGATACAATTATGACAATTAGAACGAATGAAAATGAAAATAAATCTCTAAATGATATTATTAATCCGTATCCACCTTGAAGTGTTATCGCTTGGATGTCATTCAAGAGACTTGTATAACAAAAATATAAATAAATTTATGTTTATCTTCGTTGATAATGATGTCGCTTTTACATTTAAGATTTGTAGAAATCTAATTGATATTGGCTAAAAGACGTCTTAGTCAATATTATTTGAAGGAAAAATTTTAGTCTTCCTTATTTGTGTGTCATGTATATATACATAAAAATAACTACTAAATTGTGAGGCCATAAATTAAATTTGACATATTTCTCATATAGTTATATGCCAGTGAGTAAACATCGAGGGGAATGAGATTAAACCAATTAAAAATTGAAATTAGCATTGATGGTAATCCAATCTTTGTGATTGGAGATTCCACGAAGAATGTTCGTAAGGGTAGAAACAAATCACTTGTTAGTTTTACTACCGCTATTATTTTATTTTATTTTTTTATGATGTGAGAAGTGTTAGATTGCATTAAAGAGAGGATAAATCTTAAAGCTTTTATTGATTTTCTTATCCTTTATAGGTGGTATATGAATTACAATGTACATTTGACGAAATCACCTATATATCACAGTATTTATGAATATCAGGTGCACGACCTATTTGTGCAATCCAACGCCGACGACAAGAATTGTGGGTGCAATGTGATTGGTAGACCTCTAACATACATAAAGTGTTTTTGATTTATAAAACTTGCTTCACAAACTTATTGTGGGCTAAGAAGTCTTATCAATTTATGTGTTTATAGTAAAAAACACATAAGATTCAACACATTGACATCCAACCAATTAACTCATAAAATTATTTAAAAAATTATTTTAATATTTTTTATACTTTTAATTTTGAAATATGTGGGAGATTATTTTTAAATTTTATAATATTTCAAAAGTATTTTTAGTGAGTTAGTTAATCTAAATTATTTTGATTAATTGAAAATTAATTTGATTGCTGTCACTTTTACAATTGACTTGGTCATTTTATAAGGGTTGTTTTTAATCCTATTGAAAGCCTATCATTAGTACATATATTATTATGTTATAATGTATTTCTCTAAGCCTATCTATATATGCCACCCGTAGTGCTTTGGCAAGTGAGATGATAAGAGATTGAGATTCATTTTAATCTTTTTAAATTTTATTATAATTTTCCATAAATAAAAATCTTTATTTATTTATTTTTTTAAATGGATTAACAATGATAATATTTTCGTAGTTATGTTATTTGAGATGCTTTTGGAAGAGCCTCTTGAATCTTGAGAATTTTCTTCTTAGATGAATAAATCTTTAAAGACAATGTACCTTCACACGCCTCAGACTTGTTGTTGTTTTATGGTTATTATCTTATGTATGTGTTCCAGGATACATTATCTTTGATTTATGATGGTTCATAGTTTATGATACATGATCGGTGGTACCTGAGTAGTTTGAGGAGATCGTAGCTTGAAAAGTTGATGGATAACATTTTCTAACACAATTTACACAATTTTCAAATTATTATTCTCTACTTTGTATTTATTATGATAAAATTATACTAATAAATTATAAAGATAAATTAATACAATGTATATTGTGGGAGGAGGGAGTATATAATTTAAACCTAACTCATTGCTTATAATTATAAACAATAGAAAATTAAAAAAAAATTACGTAAAATGCAACGAATATATAGTGTTAGATATATATTTTTAGTTACATAACTTTTAATTCAATATTTTAAATATTAATATCTCATATATATAATATTTAATAAAAATATACTACTCTACAATAAAATATAAGTAAAAAATATATTTAAAAAGTTAATATTTTTAATCTTAATTTTTAATGAGATACATCAATCAAATAGAGCAGTAAGGGTTTTAATACTTACTAAACAGAAAATTTTGTTACTTGTTACAACATAATTAATTACCAATCTTTTTAAGAACTTTTCCCTATCAGTTATTTTGTGTTATTTTTAGGGTTTATATAGTTTCAAGAAATGACATTAATATACACGAACTTCATGCGTATTACTAAATTTGGTTCTTTGAACTTTTGAAGTTATAACCAAGATAATAATATTAGCTTGTCACACCTATCCATATAGTTCAACATAACTAATATTAAACCCAACACTATAATACAAATCCCAAATTCTCTACCTAGTACCTCAAATTTCAATTTCAATTTCAATCTCAATCTCAATCTGAAATCACTCACAAAATGGCAACACAAACAGTGTTACCAATATTCTTCCTTATCCTTATATCATTTATCTCACATTCCGAATCTTGTAATGCAATAGACAAAGAAGCATTACTACAATTCAAAACCAAAATAATCTCTGATCCATCGAAACTTTTGAATTCTTGGACATTTTCCTCTGATTGTTGCAATAATTGGAATGGTGTCACATGTGATTCCACCACAGGAAGGGTTGTTAGTTTAACTCTTTCTGGAACTGTCGACAACATCGATTTCCCTCTAGATACATATTTATCAGGAACATTGTCACCTTATCTTGGAAACTTAACAAATCTCAAAGTTTTGAGCTTAATAAATTTGAAGGAATTGAATGGTCCAATTCCTAAAGAGTTAAATAAACTTTCCAAACTTGAGAAACTTTACCTTAATGACAATAAACTTTCTGGTAATTTACCTTATGAGATTGGATCTTTGATTTCTCTCACAGATTTTGGTTTATCAAGAAACAATTTTTCTGGTAGAATTCCATCTTCAATTGGAAACTTGAAATTTCTTACAAGTTTTGATATTCATAAAAACAACTTTCGTGGTAGTATTCCAACAAACATTGGAAACCTTAAAAATTTAAGGTATTTAGATTTGTCTGATAACAAAATTGGCGGGAAAATTCCAGAATCAATTGGTGGACTTTCAAATTTGGTTACAATTGATATGATGCAAAATAGGTTTACAGGGAATGTTCCCGTTTCTATTGGTGGACTTAGTTCGTTGAACTTTTTGAGAATATCAGGAAATTTGTTAAGTGGGGTTTTACCTTCTTCAATTGGGAATCTAAAGAACTTGAAAAGTTTGAATCTTGGGAATAATAGGATTATTGGGAATTTGCCTGATTCAATTGGGGGTTTGAGTAGTTTGGTTGAGTTGGTTGTTGCAAATAACCAATTTTCAGGGAAAATTCCACCTAGTTTTGGTAATTTGAAAAACTTGCAAAGTGTTGAGTTTTCGGGAAATAGACTTAGAGGGAGAATTCCTCTGAATATGGCTAAAATGCCTTTATCAGCTTTTCTGTCTAATCGTAGATTGTGTGGGTCACCACTTCCTCCTTGTAACCATTTTTCAGTGTATGTTTGAGATAACACGTTGTGACATTATTAACTTCATGTAATTCAAACACGCACTTAGCATCCAAAAGTGCAATACTAAATAAAATAAAGTTCCTTTCTACCACATTCTTGTTCTAGCATTCCTTCTTCCACATAAAGTTTCATGTATAAAATATAACGTGTTGTCGCATGTTATTCAAATCCATAGAGTATATATGATATAAACACAAATTCAACATTATTAAAAATAAAAAAGAAAGAATATGTTAATATATTTATTAAAGCTAATCGTATAAAATAATATAATGTCTACAAATAGTTTGACTAATCAAAATCCTCAAATATAATGGTATAATTAGCTATAAAAGTGGATTTAATTATCCACAAATATTAGAGTGATGGCTAACCTTTTTATGTGTGTATCTATAAAAAGAATTGTCAAAATATAAAAAATCTTTGAATTGTGTTATTGAAACATAAAAGTGGACATTGGCCTGGTATGTATAATCTGTATTGTTCACTTTTCTTTTTCGCAATTTCTTTAATAATTTTTTTATAAAAAAAAAACTTTTGTAATACATACAAATTTGTATCGTTAATCATTTTGAATATTTCATGGTTAATACCTTACATTTTAGTGGTTAATAATTTATATTTTATTGGTTAATGAAATATTTAAAGTGATCAATGATATAAACGTATATGTGTCACAGAAAAATATTTTAATTTAAATAAATAAAAAGTTGAAAAAATATATTTCACTATATAAATATAAATATGGCGAATAGTACATGTGATGTCAAGTATTATCAAATTTGTGTATTCAAATATTATTTTTCAAATTTTATAGAGTTTACAAATTTTCATATGAAAAATGATATTTGAACACATATATTTAACACAATACCTAACGTACTTTTCACCGTATGTATATGATGAACTATATTTTTTTATAATAATTGAGAATTTTGTGTGTGACATATATACAACTATTAACCACTTTGAATACTTCATTAACCATTAAAGTATAATATAACTATTTATTTAACATATATCTTATTAACCACTAAAATGTAAGATATTAGTCACTTTAAAATATTGCGATTTAGTGGTTAAAGAAGCATAAAGTGGTTAATATCATATATTTAAATGATTAATGAAATATATATTTAAAAGTAGTTAATAATATGCATTTTAACAGTGTTCTTTAATTCTTAGCTGACAAATATCGATATTATTAGATTGAATGTTTTGTCCCGAATTCGAACTCATAACTTCGCAGTTGTATAAATTAATTATAATAAAATTTATTATTTATTTTAAGACAAAAAAAATGTATTTTGATAGTTATTAAACAAAGTAAAATACAGTAAATATGTATTTTATAAAATAAACTAAATGGTGTGAATTCAAACAAAGTATATTATCTGTAAAAAAAAAAAAAGACATTATTTACCTTAATTTCTTCTCTTTTACTACTAGGAAAGATAATTCTTCCATATAAAGTACAAATTAGAAATGTTTCATGCACATTTAATTTTGCGTAACCTGCAACGTTTAAATTATGATTAATTATATAGTTAAATTAACTATAAATTTTATCACAATTTGAATTTATTATCTATTAAACTCAATTAATCATTTTGTTTTTGCACGAGTGTATAAAAATGAATGTCAATATATGATCACTATATAACCTTAACTCATGTTATGTCATTATCATTTGAAGACCACGACAACTACAACACATGTAATTAAGCCAAACTTAGTAATAAGTAGAGCTTTAAATTTATTTAATGACAGTGAGGAAAATCATTTACACTAAACCAAAAGCCCTTAAATAGATTCAGTATCTCCAACGATTAGTTTCTAACTTCGGATAAAATAATAGCAATAAAAAGCAAACCATTAAAAAGGGAATATATCAAGACAATAAAACAATAATAATTTATTGATAATTAACTGATGCAATCTAGTTCAAAACAATTCGAATAAATACTACCGAAATGTCAACAAGATTTGTATCTTAAATTTACTATGGAAGTAAGGGACCAGATACTAGAAGTAAGATCCACCCTAAAATCTACTTCACATTTCATATTAGCTTATCTATATTTTTCTTTTGATAGAAAATATTATGTTATATGGAAATTAACAAAATTTTATAAAAATGTTGATCCAATAGAGATTGACAAATTTATGTAATCTTGTGGGATCCTTAAATTTCATATAGTCTAAATGTATATTTATGAGTAAATAATTAAATATCTAATCTAGTCTCTTATATTATCAAGATTGCAATATCATCATTGAAATTTTAAAATGTTACTGAAGTTTGCCCTTTTATTTGTCTCTTACATTATCAAATGCATCACATGTATTACTCACTTACTTTAAAATTTATCACTGATATTACTAATTTAATGTTATTAAAATTCCTACTAGTACCAAGAATGGATGACTTAGATTAATATTTTATAATTTCATAAATCATTTTTAAATATTGATGGATAATATCATATATTAGAGTATGCTATTTTCAATTAAATAACGAAAAAACACGGAAAAAAAAGTATATCTATGTATAAATAACTTATTTAGATGAAAGGTCGATAAATAAAAAAGATATTATAGATGAGTGATTACAAATTAAAAAATGACATAAATCGTTCTCTCTTCTATAAATAAGAAGAAAAAGAGGTAAAGAAAAAAGAGTGATACATATAGGTTAATCCATCCTTCTTTATACTAGACATAATTTTTTTGTCCATGATATTTGATCCTTTTAGTGACATATAAATTAAAAAATAGTTAATTTAGAAATACATGGTTATGTGTTTTTAATTATCAGTCACTATTCACTGCTCCTTTTATTATTTGTGTCAATTAAATGAGTTAGCTATTTTCAATGTAGCATATTAATATATTTTTTATTTGTAAGGGTATAAAGGGAAAACAATGTTCAATTGTATCTTAATTTTTTTAAAAGATTAAAGTTTTGGAACAAAACTAAAATGTTAAAAGGACTAAATATCAAGAATGGAAAGAATACTTGTTAAGAATTTAAATGTGAAAATAAAATCTTGAAACAAAAAGTCCAACCATATCTTATAACTGTTCTTGGATCTTTTTATACTAGTTTATTAGCCCATATTTATTTTTTTGTTTATAAATTTTGAGTATAGAACGATCGATTTTAATTTTTTTATTAAATTCATTTATATTGAAGAAAATAAAACATGTTGGTATTTAAATAGTGAACATTAAGATTTTAATATCAAATTAAATATTTCCGTGAAAATAAAGTGTATAAAATTATACATGATTTGAAAACCAATAATACACATATGACAATACTTGATTTTTATCAGTAAAAAAATATACTTGATTTTTATTATTTAAAAACATATTTTTAAAATAAAATATTATTGAAAATTATTGTAAGTAATACTATTATGTGGAAATTATATTATAAAATTAATTAAAATAATTAAAGTAATAAAAAATGTAACTTAATTTTTTAATTTATATTTGCACATTATAATGGTGTAATTTACATGATTTGTTGTATCAATTCTCCATTTTCAATTTTTAATTTAATGTATTGATAAATTGTGATTGATTGTCAAAAGTAAAATAATTTTACAATAACATTATGTATCATTTAATTTATCTCTATATTTAATTAGATTTTAAATTATATTTATAAGGATAAATATGAAATTTTTTATGTTATCTTGTTTTTTAATCTAGCTCTCATTGATATTAAAATTTACACTAAAAACACAAAATATGATAAATTGATATGATTACATGTCATATTCTATTGAGTATTCAAACACCATGTTATGATATAGTATAATTACTTATTCAATTATTCAATTGTGTTTTATGTTATATGCCTTCTTTAATTATCATGATCACTAAAAAATATGAAATAAGTAAGAATCTGATTGATGGACAAGTTTCAATTTAGTTTGATAAACCAACATGGAACAAAAAATTATTTTTAAATACTATATTATTTTGTATCTCTAGTTAAAATTCTTATCTGAATATGAATTGAGCTAGTTATAAATTAATCGCATATGATAAGACCAATAGTTAATTTATTTATTCTATAAAAGATATATTAAATCTACAAAATAAAAGTATAATAAAATATAAATATAAATTACAAAAAAATAATTGAATATTAAATTTAAAAATTAAAAATTAATTTAAAAAAATATGTATGATATATTTATTAATCTTATCTAATAAATAAAATATAATTATTTGAATACTTATGATTTTTTTTAAAATTTGAATTATTTATTTAATAGGGCCGACGAATTTTAAATATAAATTATTTTATTATTTATTTAATTTTTATTAGCATTTTTTGTTAAATTATAATATTTGAAAGTATAGTAAATTAGTTTAAAAAAAAATAATATGTAGTTATTTTAGAAATGTAACTCTGTCATACTTAATAAGATATGATAGTCTATCCTATTGCACAATTTTATCTTTTGTTATTTTATTTGATTCTTGATTTTTTAAAATTGAAATTATATATTCAATCATTTTTATAGATTTTTTAAAATCATTTATTTAATAATTTAACTTTTTTATTATTTTTATTAAATTATTAAAATGTAAAATATTACAAATTTATTAAAAAATATATAATTATTTTATAAAGATAATTATAATATATATATATATATATATATATATATATAATATAACAAGTATATGATGTTTTAATCTGGTATCATTTTATCTAAACCGGCCCTAATAATTAGATTGGTGAATGAGATTTGTGGAAATTATATATGGAGATGGAGAAAAGACACATTTAATATAGGTTAAATTACATTTGGTCCTTTAACTTAATTTCAGGTAACATTTTAGTCCTTTATTTTTTTTTTCCCGACTTGGTCCTTTATTTTAATTTTAAGTGACAATTTGATATTTTATGTTTTAAAATTTCAACAATGATATCCCTTTTTATACAAAAATTCAAAAAAAAATTCAATCAAAACTCATAAAATTAATTATATTCTTCAATATAATACAAATTTCATCAAATTCGTAACGCAAATCTTCAAATAAACTCATATTTTCATACTTTATTTGATATTTTTAGGAATAAATGACTAAATCGAGAAAAAAAAAGATAAAAAACGTTATCTGAAATTAAGTTAAAGGACTACGAATACGAATGTAATTTAGCCTTTAATATAAAAAGAATTTGTTAATTTATTTGAAAAGTAAAGAAACAGGCGCATTGTATTGTAGTAATCCCTCAATCAATGCTTTACCAAACTCACCATCCACTTCTCTTTCAATTTCATCCCTTCACTTCTCAACTACATCCTCCTCTCCACCTTCTCTTCTCCTTTTCCCCCCAACCATCCCTCTCTCTCTCTCTCTCTCTCAGGTTTAACTATCTTCTAAATTGATGCTTTGCTTACTCCCTCTTTTTTACTTTTACTTCATAAATTATAAATTGCTGTTTTTTGTTTTATTTTATAGGCCCAAACATAAATGGAGTGTGTTGAAGCACAAGCAGCTTTAAAAAGCAGTTTTATCAAAACCACCACCGTCAAACTCACTCCACAAACATTGTTACAAGAGCTGTCAACTTTTAATGTCCAAAACGTAACTCCTGTCGAAGATTTCTTTGTCGACGATTTCCTTAACTTTTCCGAAGAAGAAGAAGATGAAAAAGATGAAAACTTTATCGATAAAAAACAACAACCCCAACAACAAAACCAAAACGAAAGCCACCAAATTTTCCACCCCATAATCAACGACCATTTTGCTTCATTACCCACCACAGAACTCACAGTTCCGGTACAATCTCTTCCTCTAACATTAAAAAAAAAAAACGATTGTTTTAAGTTCGTGTTTTGTTAAGGTTGTTTTTTATTTATTTATTTATTTAAGAATTTAACCAAAGTTTCAATTTTTATAGGTAGAAGAAGCTGCTGATTTAGAATGGTTATCTTATTTCGTTGAAGATTCCTTCTCAGAATTCTCCACAACAGAGAATCTTCAACTTCAATTTCAAGCAAAAGCTCCTGAACCAAAACCCACGTTTTCAACTCCGTGTTTCAAAACTCCAGTTCCGGCGAAAGCAAGAAGCAAGAGAACAAGAACCGGCGTTCGTGTATGGCCAATTTCATTCGTGGATTCATCTTCAACTTCAAGTTCAACCACCCTTTCTTCTTCCTCCACACACCTCGACGAGTGTTCGAAGCCGCCGGAGAAAAAGACGAAGAGAATGGCTTCGCTTGACGGAGAAGGTAGAAACGTTTCGCGGCGGTGTAACCATTGTGGTGTTCAGAAAACTCCTCAGTGGCGAACCGGTCCGCTTGGACCGAAAACGCTTTGTAATGCTTGTGGGGTCCGGTTTAAATCGGGTCGGTTATTACCCGAATATAGACCCGCTTGTAGTCCGACATTTTCGAGTGAATTGCATTCTAATCATCACCGGAAAGTGTTGGAGATGCGGCGGAAGAAGGAGGGTGTTCCCGGTTCGCCACTTCCTCCGGTTGCTCCCGGTTTTTTAATTTAACTATTTCTTTTTCTTTTTTTTTTTAGTTAGGAAATTAGGGAAAAAAAAAGGACTAGTTTAGGAACAACTTAAATTAATGAGTTTTTATTTTAGTGCGCACATATTTATTTTTGTTACTTTTTTACTGTTTGTTGAGTGAGTCAAATAGGTGTCACTACTAGGCATTATAGCATAAGTTACTTTATGTAACTTACTAGGATTTAAATTAAAGAATTTGAAGTCCTTTAATTTTATATTATGTTAAAATTTAGAATATTTTAAAGCTAGTTACCATTTAAGATAAATATTTTTGAGATTCAAATAATTATGATTTACTGTTAATATAAAAACTTATAAATTACGGAATTCAAATTCTAATTGATCTTTTAACATTTAATATCATTGAATTTAATATATATATATATATATATATATATATATATATATATATATATATATATATATGGGGTGTTATC
>NC_021166.2:15864832-15871840 GCF_000331145.2 Cicer arietinum
TATATATATATGGTGGATGATCTATCAATTAAATTTATCATCTTTATAAAATTAATTTATAAAGTAAGATTGTTACTTTTTATAAATTATTATAAAATTTTATCTCTTATACATTTACAGAATTTGTGTTTTTGTGGATAGAGTTAAGAAATTAATATCTACTTTAGGGGTATGGGATGGTTGTGAATGAGTGAGTTTGAAAATGTTGAAGTTTGATTAAAAGTAGGGTATGGCCGTTGGAAAGCATATACTTTATGAATGATAAAAAGGCAATGCATAAGTAGTTAAGTGCATTTGTTGTGGCGTAAAATGGACGTACTTTATACATTGGGAAACCGAAGCATATGGTGGTTACATAACATCATGAAACGGTTCCATGAATTGAACCTTTCACCATCACTCCCAACGAAATAAATGTGCTTTCGGGCTAGGAATTCGAAACCTTTGATTTGGACTTTTATCATAAACTTAGTTTTTGGAGCTACGTAATAGACAGGGCACAACCATTGATAGGACAAACAAAAAATGAGTTATTATTTTATTGGCGTTTTTCATGAGTTGGCCTTGTCTATATCCTCTCAATATATCGAAAAGATATTCCCTATTTACCAATTATTTTACTTTCTTTTCGGGCCTAGGTTGAAAAAGTAAATAGCAAATGATTAAACGGCAAAACAAGGTATTTGAATTTTTGAGTTTCCATTGCAATGTTTGGAGGCATAGAAAAATAAAATCTTTGTAATGGAATCTTTGAATGGCAGGCTAACTTATATATTTTTGGCTTATTTTAATGAATAAACTAGTTGGTTATCCACAACATAGACAAGAAGAAGAGAAGCAATAGAGATACAAGATTTGCATCTTTAAGGTTTTGAAGACAAGTTTCAACGTACTCTTTCTCTTGTGATGCTTTTTTGTACTATTGGTAACGAAGTAGACATCATATTTACCATATAATTTTAATCAATTTTAAAGTCATATTGCAAATTTGAATATTATTATACTTATATACACGATTTATTGAGAATTTGAGTACTCCGTGTTAAGTTTAAATTTAATGTTTTTTTTTAATACAAGTTCTTTATTTTTTACATATTTTATTAATTATGTATATAAATAAATAATTGAATACTAAAACGTTTAAATCAAATCAAAATCTATAACAAAATTATAGTAAAAATAATTATATAATGTATCTATCGATACGAATATTATTTATAAAACTATCAATTCAAGTATTTTTTTATTATATAATTTTTTATAGTATAAAAATAATTTTGGTGCTCTTAAAAATTTAAAAGTCAGTTATGCATACTTACGCCGTTTATATAATGAAAAGGAAAATTATTGAATATCTAATGCACACCAAACTTAGGAAAGTAATCATCAAATAAACTTTATTAAAAGCTCCTAGTAAAATTAATTGTTTGGTGCATATAGACTCATAGATATATTCTATTACTTTTTTTTTCTTTTTATGACAAAATATATTCTATTACTATAACATGAAATTTTGGCATTGTTTTGGTATTGCACTGAGCTATGATGAAAATTTTCTAGAACCTTATGAATATGATATGTGCGTCTAAGTGTCTTTACTTCTTCCATTGACCTTTGAGAAGTGAATTATGCTTAGAAGGCTTGAGACGAAATATTAATTAATACAATTTTGAAACAGAGAAGGGATTTCTTGGGGTTAATAAAGATGATATTTCATATATATGGATAGAGATACATTTTCATTATTTTAATGAAAAAAAAGGTACATTTGTATACTTCTTCCATCTTATTTTAAATGTTTCATTTCAATTGTACACAATTGAAAAAAAATATCAGCTATGTTAATTTTGATGATAAAATAAGTTTAATTTACTCAAGTGCGTTTATTAATTACAGTTAGTGGAAAAATTTGATAAGTTGATATATACTAATAAATAATGGTACATTAGTGAAAAAATAATTAATGTTGTATTAATATTATAAAATGACAAATAATTTAAAACAAAAAAGAAAAATGAGACATTTAAAATAAGACGAAAGGAGTACATATGTAAAATTTTGTTCAAAAATATAACTTTTTAGATAATTGATAGTGTTAAAGATCAGAAAATTAATTTTAAAAAATATAGTATTCATTCACTCAAATTGGTAGAAATTATATCAATCAATTATATAATTTAATATCGCTAAAAACGAAAAGATAAATCTACGAATAGACTCATAACATTCATGTCAATAACAAAATATCTACAAAGGTGATAAAATATATAAATATGATAAAATTGATGTGTTTGAAATACCCATGTCTCTAAAGTTGCATAATTGAAAACGCCAAAATCATTGATGAAATTTGCACAAAATCAAAGTTGATATGTCAATATGAAATTAAACGAATAATGCTACAAGACAGGAAACTAAAACAACATCGCAACAAAGGCTGAAATCAAAACAACATCGCACTAAGACAATGAAATCACGAAAAAGAACTAAATATGTATGAAAATTACCTATTTAGATAAAATCGAATGATAAAAATTATTTAAAGAGTGATTTTGAAAAATAATTGGCTCTAAAACATCTTTCTTAGATGGAAAAAAGAGAAATTGAACAAAAGAGAAGAAGGAAGCCGCAACTAAGTTTTAATATAACTGCTTATATTATAATCACTTATGCCATATAACTAATTAGGGAGAGCTTAAAAGCTGCCTTCAAACTATGACAAAAAAAAAACTGACTTCAATATTCACAAATCCTAAATTTCTAATATAATATTATTGATTCTAAATTTTAATTAAAAATAAAAGCAAAATGAATGATGGATTATAATCATCTAGAGTTAGAAAATTAATTAACCTCAACCTTAGTTTAAAAATAATTTTATATCTATCATAACATAGTAGGATCAATAACATGCTTAAAGTTTTTGCCGTCGGAATTGCATCGTAGTTTCTTATGGATCGCGGGTTGTCCAAATCTTATAATTTGTAACAATTTATACGAAATATTAAAAAATTTAATGAACAGTTAATTAAGTAAGAAATTAAGAAGTCTTTATCTAAGGCAAATCTATAACATCATAAAAAGGGGGGAGGGCTGCACATTGTTTTCGAGTCTATGCTCAATATTTCTTCATTGGTTTAACTGGAGTGTACGTTATGAGAGGGTTGGTTATTTAGTTAAATATATGGATTTGGTAGCTTTAGTCATAGTAGGTGATCTTTCAAATTTTGAAATTCAATGCAATGAACAGTTCACTTATTATAATGAACAAATAAAAATTGTAATTAATTCCCACCATAAACTTTTATTTTGGCCATTCAGGCCAGCCTTCATTAAAAAGATGCTACCAGGACCAGCATAGTGATCTTGTTGACTCGATAACTTTAAAATGTTGTGTAACATATTTCTCTATAGTCTTTTTATAAACAAAGATTAAGTACATTTCGTTCAAATATGAAATGGTAAAAGAACACCGTTTGTGTACTTTAGAATTAGATGTAACAATTGAGTTACACTATAACAAAACTAACACTTTAGTTTTGTAAAAGAACAAGGAGGAAGCTTACAAAAATTCAAAATAGCACCCAATTCATCAAAAAGTTCACGAAGGCAATTAAAAATATCCCCTTCAAGAGTAGATAGATGAAAAATTATATATTAACACATAAATTCACGTATTTAAATACAAAAAATGTACTAACTCACTGGTAAATTTGAAATTTTATAAAATCATTATAAAGACCAATAATACAGGTGAATTCATGAATTTACAATAAATTCAATGTACATTGATTTTACCTAATTCAACATATAAAAATTCTCTTTTTTTCACTCTTCTCCAATACGTTTCATACTAAAGTTTAATATTCACTACAACATTTTGATTCTACCGCAAAGCAAACAAACTACTTTATTTTTCTTGCTTTGAACTCGCATATGCGACTTTATCTTCACCATCACCGTAAATGATTGACGAGTCACGAACGACCGATGGTCAATATCAACAGTGGTTCGCAAACATTCTGACTGTGGGTAGTCCATGACGATGACACCGTGTGTTGATATGATGTAAACATTTTCATTTTCCTTTGAAGAAGAATATATTGGTGGAGATTATGTTATTGAAGTATTGGACTTTTGATCCTTTTTTTTTTTGGATAGTTTTAATTTTTTTAACAAATTTAAGTACTTTTATGTTTTTGATTTGATAGGATAATTTATTTAATTTAATTTGATATTAATTTAAGAGTATGAAATTTTATGATAATTTTATATACTTTTGTTATATAATTATTGAAAATTTAAATTATTAATCAACTTACAGTATTATAATATATATATTATTTATATATTAATTTTAATATTATTGGAATATGAGGGGAATTCGACAAATTTTTATTTCCAATGTACATATCAAATTCACCTAAACAAAATAAATTTATTTAAAAAGTCGAATTAAACCACCTTGATCAAAATAATAATTATGAACTCTAATTTCTATAACATTAACTTACGTCTTCACCATAATTTTGCACTACTCTTTCCACAATTTTTAAGATAAAACATTGTTTTTTCCTATATATATATATATATATATATATATATATTTTTTTTTTTTTATTTCGAAACAATAGCCGATTTTAATTGAGAAGTTATTTGAAGATGTTGTTATCCAAACTCTACAATCATGAATATTGAATGACTTCTTCACATAATATCTTGACTAATTATCATACTTTTTTTTTTCTTCAGAATTTTGTTAACCATGCAAAGTCTCGTTTAAGGTAATCAAATGTAATTGGAGCCTTGGAGGTAGTTATTAGTCAATTAAGTAAAACATATTTTCTTATCAACTAATTATGTTTATGTAACATAAAATAAGGTCCAGCCATACACCATCTACTAAATACATAAAGTGAAAATACATTATGTCCGGTTAGATATTTTAAATTAAAACTCATCACAATATTTAAAGCTTAAGTTCGACATCTTTTTTATCATAGACTTATTTTTATGTTTGAATATGATTTGTTTGAAAATTTGATGTGATAATATGTTAGTTTACTTATAAATATATTTTATATTAATTTTTAAAAATAATTAATTGAATTTATTTTTAGATAAACTAATAAAGTAATTGTGGATGAGATTAGGAAATATTTTTAAATCTAATATACATTTTAGTTTTTATAAAATTTGACTTTATATAACATCTATTTATATTCTATTTCATTATAATATCCTTAAACACTTATAAAATTGATGGAATTAGTTGGTAAACATAAATTACAAATAAATATTAGCAAATTAATGATTTAAGACAAAATACATAATTTTATTATAATAATATTTTTTATTTATATTTATTTAAATAAATCGAGTTAAAAGATATAGAGTTGAAAATCTCACAACTTTTTTATGTATGGTAGAACAATGAGTTGGCGGGTCGATCGACTGCCAATTTTTTAGAAACAAATTATAATTTAGAAAATTTACAAAAACAATTTAAAATATATAAAAATAAAACCAATTCAAATAAATCAAAGTATGTAACTTATGAACCTCCATAAATATCAAAGTTATTATTCAAACATCTATGATTATTATTCAAAAATTATTGCCAAAATATGTTTTTATTAATAAAATAAAAAATTTATGAGTCCACAAATTAACAAACTATTAGAAATTCGAGACTAAAACCATGAAGTAAAAAAGATAACATCAAACGAGTTTCTTTTATCTTATGAGAAAAATGAAAAATAGGTTGTGAGTAACAAATAATAAAAGACTTACTACCTATCACTACAAAAAAAACACCATTTTGTGGCCAACTTTATAAATATTTTGTGGCCGAATAAAACCCTCACAAATTAGTGACAGAAAAAGCCCTCACAAATGCCAAAATTGAAATTGGTCTTTATTTGTGGCCGAAAAAACCCTCACAAATTTTTAAATATTTAACTTGATTTTGTAGCTGCCTAAGCCCTCACAAAATCACAACATTATGATTTTGTGAGGGCTTAGGCAGCCACAAAATCCAGTTAAATATTTAAGGATTTTGTGAGGGCTTTTACAGCCACAAAAAATCAATTTTGTGAGAGCCAGATCCGTCACAAAGTACTGACGTGACCGGTGGCATTTGTGGCTGCAAAGGCCGCCACAAAGGAATGCGCACGTGGAATTTGTGGCTGCAAAGGCCGCCACAAAGGAGGCCCAATACAGCTGGGATTTCTGGCCGCTCAGGCCGTCACAAATGGATAGTACCGTTAGCCTTTCTGGCGGCAAAGGCCGCCAAAAATGGCATTATAGCCGTTGGCTTTTCTGCCCGCCCAGGCCGCCACAAAAGTGAAGTATCCGTTGGCATTGTGGCTGCTTTGGCCGCCACAAATGCTCAAGGTAACACTATATATATTTCTCTCCCTCCTAATTCATTTTTTCACATCCAACTTCTCTCTAAAACTTCATTCTAACTATTCTCTCCTCCTTCTCTCTACACAAAATTACTCTTAAGCTTCATTTAAATTTGGTAAGTATAAATTATATTATATATGTAGTTTTATAATTTTATTTTTTAATTTGATATAACTAATTAATGTTATTGATTTTTATTTTTACAGTGCTTGTTAATTATTTCGAAGACTTGCAAGCATCGTACGTGAGTGAAAGCTTGAAGTCAGACGCTACTCGGCATCAAGTTAGTATTTTATATATTTTAAATTTAGATTAGTAAATATATATATTATTTTTAAAATATAGATTAGTAATATTTATATTTAGATTAGTTTTATAAATTTATTTTTAAAAAAATAGGAATGATGTTGTTTACATATTAATATATGATAAATTAAAGTTTCAAACCACGGTTAAAATATATTAGTTTTAATATAATTATTATTTAAAAAAACATTATTAAAATTGATGATATTATTATTTTTTGTTATAAATAAGTCTTGATTATTAGTCTTGATTTTTAAAAAAACATCATTTAAAATTTTATATAGGTTTGTA
>NC_021166.2:15872237-15887857 GCF_000331145.2 Cicer arietinum
ATATATATATATATATATATATGGATTTATACCGTAGTTGGATGTACGATAGGAATTTTCCTGGAAGAAAGGGTCTTAAACAACGTTTTGCTAACAAGGTTGAAGACTTTCTGAATTTTGCGAGAGTGCAACAAATTGTCCAAGATGAAGGGGGAATGAGATGTCCATGTTGTTTATGTCGATGTAGACGGTTTAAAAGTGAAGATGAAATAAGAGTGCATTTGTATGCAGATGGATTTATGCCTAACTACTGGATTTGGACTAATCATGGAGAAGAGTCTCCAGCGGCGCCTAATACTAGTACATCTATGGAGAATTATAACACAGGTCCTTCAAGTAGTACTACCATGTTAGGTATAGATTATTATAATTATCAACACTTTGAGGCGATGAATGATATGATCTCGGATGATGTTGGGGTTAATTTGTCATTCAATGAAGATCAATATGACGATACCGATGGACTTCCCAATGAAGAAGCTCAGAGATTTTATGGTCTTTTGAAAGAGACAAATAAACCATTGTTTGAAGGTTCTTCAAACTCAAAGTTATCAATGTGTATTAGACTATTAGGTATAAAGTCTCAATTTCATGTTCTTGATTTAGCTTTGGATTTGATGACTAAAATGATGCTAGACGGAACACTTGTTAGAGATGGTTTGCCGCAAAGTTATTTTGATGCGAAACGGTTAGTGTCAAAGTTAGGATTAGGTGTCAAGAGGATTGATTGTTGTCTTAGAGGTTGCATGTTGTATTATGACAATGAATTTGGTATAAATGATGCTAACTTAGTTGAATGCAAGTTTTGTCAACAACCAAGGTATCACCAAAGGAATAACTCTAAGGTAAGTAGGGGAAAATCAATTCCAAGGAAAGCAATGTTTTACCTACCTATTGTATCAAGATTGCAGAGATTGTTTGCATCAATACAAACTACATGAAAGATGACGTGGCATTATGAGAATAGAAGAAATTCAAGCGAGTTGCGACATACGTCTGATGGTTAGGCATGGAAACACTTTGATCAAATGCATCCTGATTTTGCGTCAGATCCACGCAATGTAAGACTTGGATTATCCTCATATGGATTTACGCCTTATATACAAGGGTCGTCTACTCCTTATTCTTGTTGGCCGGTTATTGTTACTCCTTACAATCTTCCTCCTGATATGTGTATGTCTAAACCTTATATGTTCTTAGCTGCTGTGATACCAGGTCCTTCTAATCCTACAACTGGTATTGATATTTTTTTACAACCTTTGATTGACGATTTGAAGAGCTTGTGGAATGATGTCTTGACATATGATATTGCTCGGAGAGAAAATTTTATGATGAAAGCTGCATTGATGTGGACCATTAACGATTTCCCTGCTTATGGGATGTTGTCAGGATGGGGCACCCATGGTAAATTAGCTTGTCCTATTTGTATGGAAGATACAAAAGCATTTACTTTAAAATTTGGCGGGAAAGCATCGTGGTTTGACTCGCATCGTAGGTTTTTACCTGCTGATCATGCATTTAGAAGGAACAAAGCTGCATTTATGAAGGGCTATGCAGAAAGTCTAGGACCCCCGCTTAAGTTGACATCAGAACAAGTTTGGAATAAAGTAAAAGATATGCCAAAGGTACATGTTGTTAATGGTGTGGCCTGTAAACCACAAGGTTATGGACAATGGCACAATTGGACAAAAAGATGTATTTTTTGGGATCTACCGTATTGGAAAGATAATCTTTTGAGACATAATCTCGATGTAATGCATATTGAGAAAAATTTCTTTGACAACATATTTAATACTGTGATGAATGTGAAAGGAAAAACAAAAGATAATGACAAAGCCAGAAAAGACATAGGTATATATTGCAGACGACCAGATTTGTTGTTGGTGGAACAAAACGGCAAGACCCTAAAACCTCGTGCGAATTACACTTTATCTACTGATGAAGCCAAATCTGTTTATCGTTGGATCAAAGAGCTGAAGACGCCTGACGGTTATTGTTCTAATTTGGCAAGATGTGCTGATGTGGAAAATGGGAGGATGCATGGGATGAAAAGTCATGATTGTCATATATTTTTAGAGTGTTTACTTCCTATTGCCTTTAGTGCTTTACCGACACATGTATTGAACCCACTTATTGAATTGAGTCAATATTTCAAGAATTTGTGTTCTTCAACACTCATTGATAAAGATCTCATCAAGATGGAAAATGACATTTCAATCATTCTATGTAAGTTGGAGAAAGTATTTCCTCCTGAGTTTTTTGATTCCATGGAGCATCTCTCAGTGCATCTTGCAAGTGAAGATAGGCTTGGTGGACCAGTTCAGTATAGATTGATGTATCCATTTGAAAGGTGATATATATATATACATATACTTGATTTTCAATATACTTCAACTTATATATACATGGAGCTTATTGTACATCTCTTTGTATATTATAGGTTCATGGGTTATTCAAAACGGTCGGTGAAAAACAAAGCTAGAGTTGAGGGCTCAATTTGTTCATCTTACCTTCACCGTGAAACAACACACTTTTGTTCTCATTATTTCAACAACGAAACGTTGTCACCAGTTAACGGAAGAAACGCTACTGATAGTGTTATACGTCATCCACATGCTTTATCAGTTTTTTGCTTGTCTGGTCATCATGCTGGTAGGGATTTTCCGATTTTCTGGCCAAGCGACAAAGTATTTAATGCGGCACATGTTCACGTTTTGATTAACTGCACCGAAGTTAAACCATACATTGAGTACGTTTCAAATTTCTCTTCATATTAATTATATTTAATTATATGATTAAATTGATATTCACCATATATATGGTCATCGATCAGGGCATTTTTAAATACGGGACAATCATCTGATGATATACATTCAAATTTCCCATTATGGTTTCAACAACAAGTGCATCTCGAAGAACAAACTCCTATCAACATCCACTTAAGGCACTTATCTATGGGCCCGAGTAGAAGTTTCAAAGAATGGCACACCTATTACGTCAATGGATACAAATTTCACACCGAATCTTGGACTGAAGGAAAAGAAACAATTAATAGTGGAGTTTGTATGAAAAGTGTCTCTGATAGTGGTGTAGTAGAAGATTTCTATGGCATAATTGAGCATATTTACGAAATTGACTACACGTTCCTAGATTATGCGAAAAAAGTGGTGTTGTTTTACTGTAAGTGGTTTGATCCATCTAGCAGAGGAACTAAAATAAATTTGATATCCAATACTGTAGACATTCGTATGAGCAAAAAATATCCACGGTTTGATCCATTTGCCCTGGCCCATAATGTAAGACAAGTCTATTATGTTCCTTATCCATCAACTGTCAGAAGCAAACAAGGTTGGTGTGCTGCAATCAAAACAAGACCAACGAGTGGAATCGAAGAAGTTGAAGCAGGTCAAAATGAAGAAGTTGCATTTCAAATGGATGAAATGTCAAATTTGGATCATGTGATTGGAGATGAGACTATTAGTCAACTTTGTCATGAGTCACACATTGGAGAAGAAGTTGATGAACAAGAAATAGATGAATTAGAGAATGATGAAGGCAATGACTTAATTCACTCATCAAATGACGACGACGATGATGACGAAGACGAAGACGAAGACAATTAATTAATTATATATATATGTGTGTTTCTATATCTATAATATTATATATTGTAATTGAAATGAACGACACCTTATATATATATTTTTATATTTTATATATATTTCTTTATTTATGTCAGTGTTATAATTTATTTATGTATACTTCATTATTAATTAATCTTATGTTAATTGTATACACACATATATTATATTATATAATACATATATATATATATATATATATATGTATATATATATATATAGACATAGCTTCAGTGTCGGGAGTAGGAGGATCAGGAGGTTCGGATGGATTGAGAGGAACATGAACGGCGGCAATACGAGGAATATTCAAAACATCACATGGTAAGAAAGAAGTTGCTAAACGTGTTGTTAATGACCCATCTCTCATGCCGATGTCGTCCATTGGTACTAGTGGTGGAGCTATTCCTCTATATCCGGAGGTCTCAGTAGAGCCTTATACCTTAGACGAAATAATGGATCCCGGATGTGTTGATTGCTACAACCGCATTGTCATCATTCCAGAAGGAGATGGGTATGTAAACTATGATTGATTAAATATTTCATTATTATTGCAATGTAATTACATTATTAATTTTATTAATTTATTTTTATATTTAATTTGCATATAAACTTTGAAGATATCTTCCTTTTAAATCATCTGCAAAGGCAATTGCTGAAGTCATACAAGAGAAATATAAAAAACCATGGTTGTCTTGGGGTGAGATAAAAGAGGATAAGACACCTCAAATTAGGGAAGTTGATCAGTTTTTACATTGTTTCAAAGTAAGTCATTAGATTAATTTATTTAATTACTATTTATTTATACATTTGATTAATTTACTGAATTACTAATTATATTTTTAATATTTTTTAAATTTCAACAAACAACAGACCAAATGCACTTGGAAAAGAGAGCATGATGCCGCAGTTTTGGCTTCATTTGACCATCGCTTTTCAAAGCGTCTCTCATCTATGTTGGCTTACGCACGTAATAAGGGGGAGGAAAAACGGCCTAATTGGATTGGTGAAAATGTTTGGACTGCTTTGTGGAGGAAATGGAACACAGATGCTTACAAACAGAAGAGAGAAAAAGCAAAGACTAATAGAGCATCTGAGAGGGGTACCAGTACTCATAAGGGAGGTTCCATGTCTGCTGGAGAAATTAAATATTATATGGTAATTTATTATTATTTATAATATATATCTATTAATTTATATTCAATTAATCATCACATTTCACCAACTTATAAACTTGACATTAATTTAATATTTTAGGAAAAGCAACTTGGAAGGGAGGTCACTCAGGCTGAGATACATCGCTATCTTCATGTTAATCCTGAAACAAATGAGTATACTGATGAATTATCAAAAAATATTCAGGTAATTATTATATATTAATTGTTATATATTAATTAGACCTATAAATTATTATATATCAATTATTAACTATTTTATTTTTTTATTTTTAATATAGGAACAACTTCACAAATCATGAAAGAATGGGATGATCATCAAGCTACTCTTCCTCATGCTCAGCGAGCTGGTCTAGTGCAACGGAAACAATATGAGACCGCAAGTGTTATGCACATCAGTGGTGGGAAGTACAAATGGCGTGTGCTGGGTGCCGGTAGTTTATCATCAACCTTTGTGAAAGGTCCAACCGGCTATATTCAGACTGAGACATCTTCTTCTTATGCTAGTACGGATCGATCTCATCGTCCGTGGATAGATAATGATCTTGACCAGTTAAAGAAGCAATGGGCAAGTGAGCAAGAAGAAAAGACACAACAGCTGATACAAGCCGCAATTGATAAATTGAATGAGGAATGGAAACAAAAGTTTCAAGAGCAGCAGCAGCAGTTTCAGCAGCAACAACAATTTCAACAACAACAATTTTCATTTCCTCCTGTGTTTCATCAGCAGTTCTCGTCTCGGCCTCAATACTTGCCTCAACAACCACTATTCCAGCGGCGACAAAATTACTCTCAATACTCCCAGCAGCAGCAACCACCTCCAAATTTCCAACAGCAACATCAGGATCCTCGGAACTCTGCCTTCCAGCAACAGCAGCAGCCGCCAATGTTTCAGCAACAACAATATTTTCATAATTATCAGTATGTTCCGTCCTCTTCACATCAACTTCCCCAACCTCAACCAGATCATCAAACTGCATACCGACCAACTATGCCAACAGCTAGGTTGATCAGACCAGATTTAAATCAACCTCAACCAGCTAGGGCTCCTCATTCGACTAGTGGTGGTGCCATTGAAGATAATATTCAATTTCAAACCATGATGTCTCCTCCAACACAAATTAATAAAACTTTTGAGGAACTTCTTTCGTCGGACATGACAGGAAATAATGATGGTGTGAGTGGAGCTGATCAGAGGAATTATTATGAGGATTGATGTCATTTGAATAATTTCATAATTTATTTTTGGGTTGTATGAACACATATTAATTATGTTGTCTTAGTTAATTATTGTGTGTTTAATTTTGCGTTTGTAAGACATTATTTATAAATTTTGGGTTTGTAAGACATTATTTGTTAATTTTGGAATGCATGTTTTATTTGATTTTGTGGTAATTAATTTAATTATTATTAATATTATATTTTTATATATAATATTTATTTTTATTTTAATATTTAATTTTATTTAAATTTTAATTTAATTTTAATTTTAATTTTTTTTATTTGTAATTTAAATTAATCTTTAATTATAATTATAATTTAAATATTTTATTTTAAATTTAATTTAAATTTTTAATTATATTCAGATTAGTTTATTATATATTAAATTTAATTATAATCTTAATTTAATTATAATTTTAATTTAATTATAATTATAATTTAATTACAATTTAAATTTAAATTTATATTTATATTAATTTATTATATATAAAATTATAATACATAATTAATTTTGAATTTAAAAAAATTAATTTTTAATATACGTAATATTTTGTGGCGGCCTAAGCCCTCACAAAATATTTATTTTTTTAATTTGGAGGTCATTTGTGGCGGCCTAAGCCCTTACAAAGGAGGTCATTTGTGGCGGACCAAGCCCTTACAAAGGAGGGATTTTGTGGCGGCCTGGGCCATCACAAAAGTTGATTTTTTTAAAATCAGCGTGTCCTTTGTGGCGGCCTATGCCCTCACAAAGGCAGACTTTTGTGGCTGCAAAAGCCCTCACAAATGCCCGTCTTTTGTGGCTGCAAAAGCCCTCACAAATGCCAACCTGTGGCTGCAAAAGCCCTCACAAAATTTTGTGACCAGCTTCTTTGTGGCTGCCAAAAGCTCTCACAAAATCCACCTTTGTGGCTGATTATACCCCTTTGTGAGGGCTTTTGGCCCTCACAAAAACCATGATTTCTTGTAGTGCTAAGGAGGTTAGTTTAGCATAAAATGCTAAATTTATAAAATGTTAAATTCTCACAATATGGTGAATTCAAATTCAAGTTTCTCTTAAGAGAGATATTCAATTTATATTTAGTGTTTCATAGGCCTTGAATATGATTACTTCCACGGGAGAAAATTTATAGAAAACTAAAAAAATTAAAAATAAAATATTTACTTGCACTTTGATCCCCTATTAAAATCAAATTTATGAAAATAATTTTCTTATTTTAAAATCAAATTTTTTTAGTCCATCAATTACTACGTTTGTTGCCATTTTTTATTCCAATCCATAATTTTTAATCTTAAAAATGCGAGAAGTTCTACAGTATTTGATCTTTAAATTAATAGGTAAATGATTTCTTCTTTTAAAATAAAACTATTCTTTATTATTTACAAATTATATAACTATATATTATTTACTAAAAGTGTCAGTGAAATAAAATTTATTTATTTTACTGAATTTTTATCAATCATAATAGCGAATTTCAAATATTTTTTATCATATAATGTAAAAATTAGTATAATGTTTATAAATAATGAAATGATATTCTTTTTTATGAAATGATTTTTTAAAAATACAAAAGTTAATAAATAGTTTTTTTTATTTATAAAAATCATCGTTAATATGTTAATATTAAGAATAAATGTACCCAAACTTTTAAAATGGAGATTTTTTTTAATCTTAAAAGTGGCATTTGCTATTTAAATTTACGATTAAGGGATAAAATAACCATTTTTGTGCAAAAAAAATTAACCATTTAAGGAGTCAAAAACCTACATAAAATTTCGATTTTGAAATATGAAACTATTTTTTTGAGTGATAAATAAGAGTGCAATTATGTCTAAATAAATAAATAAAAATAAATAATTTTTTTTATTTGGACCCAATGAACTAATCTAGGTACTTGGCTTGACGGTCCGAGTCGTTTTGCATATTTAGAACCACAAATTAAGAAGATCCATATATGAGAGTTTGAATGTATCGATCACTCGAAGGCAAAGACAAAACAAAGGAATATTATAATCATCACAGAGACAGCATGAGAGGATGATTAGGGTGTGACCCCTCTAACTTTAAATTGATATTTGACGTAAATTCCAATCTACGCCTCCAACTAAAAGAAAAGGCTTTCGAAAGAAAAAAGCCATCTAAACCAAAATAAGTTACTACTTTATTACACAATAAGTTAATGAACCAGTCTCTGTGACTCGATTATTTTGTTATATATAATTTGAAATTTAGATTTCTTATGTCAAATAAAATTTAAATAATTCTAGAATTGAATATATACAAAAATTATAAATACTTTTGGTATAGAAAAAAAAAGTGGAAAGTATCTTATAAATAGTGGATTTTAATTAAAAATGTTATCCTAAATAAAGTTTAGAGTTCTCTTTTAAAAATACGAAACACATTTTAAATTCACTTAAAAACACATAAGAATTGTGTTTTTTACTTACATCATAGATTTTTCTCGACCTAAAAATTAGTTAATATTTCAATTTTGTCATGTGATTTAGACACATTAGATATAAGTATCGCACACCAACAAAAGACTAAACATATTAATTAAAGGCAAAATATTTAAAGTTGAGAATTTTTTAAAATCTTATTTAACTAAAATAGTTAGACTTTAAATCATCCAGAAAACAAGTTAGATCTAGTATTATGAAAATGTTAATAAGTATCAAAATTAAGGGTGACAATATGATCTATTTATCCATCATTCATTCAATTTATTGAACTACAAATTCATTCAATTCGTCGACTGCACAACAATTTTTATTAATAAGTTATATTGATCCATCAATTTAAAAAATTAGATGGATCCAATCCATCAAATCTTATTATAACGTCCACTAGAGTAGTATATGTATTTTAAAATATACAAATTTAAGTAACTATTATTATATAATTATATTTGTTATTTCAAAAAAATATTTTTAAATAATTTTTTTCTCTTCTTTTTACACAAATATATTATTTGATTACTATTTTAAAAAATAACTAAAGATATATATATATTTAAAATTCATAGGTAAAATGACTAAAGTATTTTGGATTGAAATTAAAAAATAACAAACATGCCTTACATCTTAAAATGTATTTACTTAAGTCTCTCTTACTCTCATGGGACTACTCATCTGTCATCATCTCCTTCCTTTTTCCCCTTTTGCAGAATTGTCGACACTCTAAGCCACTGATGTGAGTCAATCATTGACTCACTGACTGAGTTTGATTCAATTGCATGTCTCAATCTTATGTCATGATCAATTTGATACTCCATTAGAGTTTGATAACTTATTTTAATTGATTATAAATTGAGTTTGAATCTGATTCTGTTTATGCATCTGTGATTCTGATATGTGACTATGAGAGATTGAATCAATGTTTAGGATTCACATACTAATATCCACTTGGTTTAACATATTAATACCCAAAAAAGTTCAATTAAAAACATTAACCAATGTTTAGGATTCACATACTAATATCCACTTGTCTTATTGACTTTGTTGTGCATATATGGTTGTTGACTTATTTACATTTTTTTATTTGTATTAGAAAAGTTTGTGAGAATGAAGAAGAGCAAAATAAATAATTATTTTTTCAAGAAAAAAATTTGTGCGACTAAAAGAGATGAACAAATTATAATTTTTACATCTGAAACTATCCATGATAATCCAAGAATTGAAGAAAATGGGAATAGTCTTTCTAAGGCTCCTAGAATTTTCGAAAATACTTTGAGAATACATTAGAACGTGATCTCGAAAAACGCCTTCAAATTTGGCAATATCCACCAAATTAATTGGATGCAATACGGAGAGTTTATCTAAAAAGAGGTCCTTATCAACTAAATTTAGAGCAATATCCTTTGTTCGGCAACGAGGTTCATCCTAGATAGTTTCAACACGCTTGGTTTAACATATTTCCTTCATGGCTAGAATATTTACCTTGTGAAGATGTTGCATATTGCTTATTATTCTACCTATTTAGCCAAATACCAAGTGGACATCCCAAATCAAATGTCTTCATTGGTACATGTTTTAGAGATTGGAAGAAAGTTAAAAATGGAAAGTATTGTGCATTTCTCAAACACACAGGGAAAGATCATTGGTCACCACACAACAATACAATAAAAGCTTGTCTAGACTTGTTGAATCAAGATGGACATATTAGGAATGATATTCAAGTGCAAAGCTCAGAACAAATTTGAAGAATCATCTATGTTTGAAGAAGACATTAATTGACACTGTTCATTGGTTAACATGTCAAGCATGTGCTTTTAGGGGGCATGATGAAACTAGTAGGTCAAGAAATCAATACAATTTTTTTTCAGTTGATAAAACTTTTGGCATCTTACAATGATGAAGTTGCAAAACTTGTGTCGGAAAATGCATCATATAATTCGAAGTATACTTCACTTCAAATTCAGAAAGTGCTATTGCATATTCTTTCTAATAGGTTGAGAAAACATATACGTGAAAAAATTAGTGAGCCCAAATTTTATAATGTTGTAGATGAAGCTCGTAATAAGTAAAAAATGAACAAATGACTCTTGCGTTAAGATTTGTTGATAAAGTTGGTTTAAAACAAAAGTGATATTTTGATATGGCACTCGTTACAGACACTACAACTTTAACTTTGAAAGAAGAAGTATGTCATATACTTTCTCGACATAACCTTCATGTTTCTAACATTTATGGTCAAAAGTATGATGATGCTAGTAATATGAAAGGAGAATGAAACGATTTACAACAACTATTTATGAAAGATTGTCTTTATGCATACTATGTTCATTGTTTTGCTCATCGATTCCAACTTATCTTGGTTATTGCATCAAGAAAAGTTATTCTAATTCATAAATTCTTTGAGAAACTGATTTTTATTGTCCATGTTGTTTGTTTTTCTACTAAGCGTCATGATGAGTTACAAGCTACTCAATTAGAGGAAATTGCACATTTGTTATAAATTAATGAGATTGTAACTCGTAAATGTGCAAATCAAATTGATACTTTGAAATGAGTTGGGGATATTCGTTGGAGATCACAGTTCTCTTCTATTTGTAGCTTGATAAATATATATATGAGACAACTTGTATTGTTTTAAAAAAATTAAAAAAAGAAATAGCAAGTCATTCTACATGTGGAGATACTTATGATGCTTATAATTATTTGAAGGCATTTGATTTTTTATTTATCTTGCATTTGATGAAAGACATTATGGGGATAACTATTATGTTTTGTCAAACCTTACAAAAACAATATCAAGATGTAGTTAATGCCATGTGATAGCGTTTCACAATGTATACTAAATTGTTACAAGTAATACTTAAAACGGTAGTACCGAATGTCGAACTCAAGAATTGCGTTATACTATCAAATTATGTTTAATTACTAAATTTGAATAAAAAGCTTCTGAATTTATTGAAATTATATTTGAAACTAACAAGAGTAATAAAATTGAACTTTTCGAATAAGAGAAATATCAGGGATGAGCTTCACTTCGAATCCAACCTTGGTTTCTTATTTGATCCTAGTTACTAGATTCATTTATTGAACTATTACCGAATTCTCTTTATTACTGTTGTCATAATTCCTTAGCAACATAACATTTAGTTTCAAAGTAACCCCTAATTCCTTAGTGAATTTAAGATTAAAATTAAGTTTTACACTACAATAACTTTTTTTATTAAATTATTGTCTCTACCAATAATTCAATTAGTTTCATGACCTACATCTATCCCTAGACTACAATATCATGAATTTCTCATCTCAAACATTCATAAAGTTCATTTCCGTTTCAAAATACAAATCATAAAACAGTTTAAAGTTGATCAAACAATAAAAAACCTTAAGCACAAATATAAGAAAAATAATTCAATAAACTCATTCTATAACTAGAAATCACATCAGACACATAAGAGTTTCATTTTGTTTCACTCATCCCTAACAAATAAGGTTTAGTTACTCATAACAAAGATACAAAAGATAAAGATTAACAAAGAATTGCATGAAAGATTCATGAGTGATTTTTGATAAAACTCATTCAATGATGTTAGGATAAGTCTGCTTTGAGTATCTCTGCTAAGGCACAAGTATCCAAACTTGAAAATAGCAAAAAAAGATCCCTACAACGTGAGAAACATGCCTTTTTATGCATTATGTCATTCGTCATGCGCCCCAACGTTGCTCTTGGGCAGAAGCAGATATCAAAATGTTGTTGAAATGTGCCCCTACTGCATGCAATTGCACTCCAACAAACAACATATATTGTCTGACTTTTACTGCATTTTCTCATCTTTTGAGTCTGAATTTGGTTCTGGTGTCTGCATGAAAGTTGTAGATATGGATCTTAGGTTGCATTTGTACTTGATTTGACTCCAATTGTATATGTACATTTCCATATATGGTTGAAATACTCCACATATGTCATGTTGATTTCTCGTAAAAAATCCAGCACTGCACTAAAACAACGAAACAATGCAAAACTATGGAAAATTTCTACTTAATCAAGGAAATAAGAACATAAACATTTCATTAACTTCAAGAACTAACTCCCTAAATTAACTAATGATTTAAGATAAATAACACTAAAAACAATGAAAAGTATGTATATGATGTAGAGTTATCACTGTGTATTTGGTTGTAACAACAAAGTCTCTTATTCAAAATTTAAGAGAAGATGGTTAAGATACATTATTTACTAAAGTGAATACTGTTTGTGAAAAGTATGATATTGAGATTTCTGATCTCAACAATTTCATTCAACAATAAGATTTGGACGCTCTCGTCATCAACAATGTCAGATCACAATAGAACATTATTTTAGAGTTGAAATATTTTGTACCCTCGTTGACCAACAATTACACAAGTTGAATAGCATATTTAGTGAGAAAACAATGAATTTGTTAAATCTAAGTTGTGTTTTGACTCCTAAGGATAATTATAAAGCTTTTAAGATTGAAAATATTTGCGCTCTAGTTGAAAAATATTATCCTATAGATTTCAATATGCAAGAGAAAATTAATTTGAAATTCCAACTCCGACATTTCTTGGTTGATGCTCGCTAAGATTCAAATTTGAAGAATTTATCAACTATGTAGGAATTGAGCTCATGTTTGAATGCAACTGAAAAGGCGGAATATTTCTACTTGATTGATAGATGGCTCCACCTTATCATGACTTTTCCAGTTTCTACAACCACAACTGAAAGATCTTTTTCAACAATGACAAATATCAAGACTAAGTTAAGAAACAACATGGAAGCTGACTTTTTTGCAGATAGCATGGTGGTTTATATTGAAAGGGAAACTGCTGCAAGTATTACTTATGAGTCTATTATTGATGATTTCAAATTACTTAAAGAGCGTAGAACATTGTTTAAGGTATTTTTAAGTTATGCAGTTTAATTATTTGATACTTTACTTTGCTCTTATCACAATTTAAATTTTTGCTATACAATATGATTATATATTTGATTTATAGATTATTATTTTATATTGATCACCCAAAAATTTTTAGTCAAGTTCTTATGTGCTTCATTTCAACAGCCATCAACTTTGAGTCCATCTCAAAGATAAGATTTTCCGTGTCAACCTCTCTCATCCAATTAATGGTCATCACTAAGCCACAAGCCTTGCCAATTCGAACATGAATGAAGGATTGATTCATAGTGTTTTGGTTCTCTTACTAGGTGATTGTTCATCTACCTCGTCCCTGCCTTTCCCTCCAACCATAATATCTAAAGTAAGATACCAGAAGCATACTTCTAGTAGTATGTTTCACTCAAATTAACATTCTCGGATGGAAGGATTCAATAGATTACCGAAATTTGAGGGGTCTGATTGAGCAACTATCCTTTTATTTAACTGGCCCATTATTTCCTTTTGGGCTGAAGAAACTCTTTTTCTACTAAATAAATCAAAGCTTTAATGTTAGCCTATCGTTGTTGTCGAACCATAAAAGTGAAGCAAGAGGCCTAAGTCTAATTTTTTCATTATGATCAAGTAAAGAGGAGTTTTGGGAGGACCAAAATGATGTATGCAGAAAACAAAATGACCACATTATAGTTTTTAGCATGTAGCAAAAAGGCTTTAGGTCCAAAATATTAAGAGCTTGGCCCGGAGATAGTAGTAGAATTCTTATTTACCCATGAGAAAAAGGTGGGTACCTCCATGAAGTAAAATTAACATAAAATTTAAATTAATTAAAAAATTATTTATAAAAAAATTATTTGTATTCCAATAATTGATTATTGGATACTTTACTAAACTAAAATCTAAGGACATAAGGAAGTTGTCTCCAAACAAAAATGTTGCAATGCCCTGAGATGTTGATATTATTGGATATTATACTAGACTAAACTCTTC
This sequence comes from Cicer arietinum, assembly GCF_000331145.2. Taxonomy (NCBI): domain Eukaryota; kingdom Viridiplantae; phylum Streptophyta; class Magnoliopsida; order Fabales; family Fabaceae; genus Cicer; species Cicer arietinum. Next base: position 15,886,629 of record NC_021166.2, read on the forward strand.
CTTGATTTTTTTTGAAGCACATTTATGTTCTTCTCTTGTTATTCATGCACATGTTCATTGTTCATGGGTTAAATGTGCAAATCTATACGTTTTTATAGTTTTTCATTGTTGAATATACTCACTATTCATACGTTTTTATTGTTCATGTGTTAAGTGTTTTCATACATTTTTGTAATCTATTTGTGTTAAAATGGACAACATGGGCTTTGTTTTTGTCATTTATGTTGGATCATTATGATATTTTCAAGTTTAGTTGTTTTGATTTGTAATTTTTTTCCTTTTATTTTTTTGTTTTTATGCAAATATGTACTTTTTTTTATTGTTGTAATATTTGAATTCCTAGAACATTTTATTAAGAATATCATGATAAGGTGCCTAATGTTTTATTGCTAAAGGTCTTACCTATTTAAGGAGTGTAAAATGGAATATACAAGGTGGATTTGATCGCTTTAGGTTCTATATCTGTTTAGCTGAGAACAATTGAGAAGTAAATGGAAAAGTGACTGAAAATTTAATTTAGTGGAGAAACAATTAACGTCAATTAAGTAGAAATTTATGTGAATAGATGTTTATTATCCAATTATGACAATTCGTTTAGGTAACTAGTTTAGTTATCTTAATGTATTTTTTGCTCTAATTTTTCTATAAAAAATGTTAACAAGAAAAAATGCGACAATCAAACCCTAAAAAACATGATTAAAAAATTAACTATTTTAAAATGTACCCACCAAATTCTATTTATTTATCAAACTGCATTATATGTATATTTTTTGGGATTATGTAACTTAATTCTATTTATATAACAATTTCCGTTACTAGTTAGTTTAGGCCAATTATTAATTAGTTAGCTTTTCATCAATGATACTAATGTATTCACATTAGTCTATTGTATCTGGATACAATTATATCAATGAAATTAAGATAAACAAATTTAGAATAACCAAAACTGTGAACAATAATGCATATATAACTCCTTTTTAATTTTAACAATAATAAAATGTAACAGAAATATTTTAAAATTTTCTCCAATAATATAATAAAAAGTACAAATATTTGATTATAGAAAAACAAAATTATTTGCCTCAAGAAAGCAGGAACTATGTCCAAACGAGGTAATGAAAACACAAATGTAAAAAGTAAAGCAAAGCCGGAAGGAGTTGGAAGAATGCATAGTTATTTATCCCTTGTAGTTGGAAGACTCAATGTGATTTCTTTCCTCTGATTTCCTT
>NC_021166.2:15888167-15952539 GCF_000331145.2 Cicer arietinum
CCATGACCGTGACCATTTCCACCACCACCACCTCCTCCTCCACCTCTCCCATTTCCCCCTCCATAACCTCTACCACCACCTCCTCCTCCTCCACCACCACCACCACTATCAGTTCCCTTCCCGCCATTGTTCCTACTGAGTTTCCTTTCCACCAATACATTTTCAGATGAATACTCTGTGTTGCTTCCATTAAAATCTTCCACCAAACGATGAACTTCAGCTGTAGAGTTGATGATGTCATCCCAAAAATGCTTCCTCCCATTAGCCAAACAAGGACTTATTACAATCATCACTAAAGCAACCAAAAAAACTCTCCCCATATTTTCTTACAAAAAAAAAGGCACAATTCCCAAGTATGCATAACATTACCTTTTATACTCTTGCATTGCATTGCACTAATAATAGTTACACTAATAAACCTTAATTGCTACAAAGTGATAGTGATGATGAATAGTACTTTGATTTGCCTTCAAGTGCAATCTGTCCCCACTCGGCCACCATCACTTATTTTAACCACATCGGTGCTACAACAAGTACAATTCATATCATAAGTAACATATCTTTCTCTCATTTCTATTCTTATTAATCCAACACACTTTATTGTCGAATAAAATATCTATACTACTCAACTTGCTTTCAATCTTTAAAAAAATATGCCTATTATCTAAGTGGGAGACATTATACATGTAACACCCATCTGAAAAACACTTATATAATAACCGATTTAAAGTCAAATCATTTAATAAATTGGTCACTAACACATGCGCCATTTCAAAATCCGTTTTTTAAAATGGTTACAAACTCTATTAGAATATTATAAAATATTTTATAATATTTTTCTTATTATATTAAAATATTTTGAGTAAGATCAATTTATAATCACGACGATATTTTAGAATTAATATATTTTATTATTAATATGATTTTTTATTTATTTAGGATTCAGTTTATTTATTTCTATAACTAAAAAATACTATTGAACTTTTTATATCAAGTTAACATAAAATTATTATCTATAATATTAAAAATAATATTAAAACTACTGTTATTTTTTCTTCTCGTTTTCTCTAAAATTCTACAACTTCAACAAACTCATTTAACGATTGATTTAATCACTAAATTATTGGTAGCTTTTAAAAATGGTAGGACTACTTCTATAAGCTGTGGTCTAATTCACAATGTTCACCACATCATTGATATATATTAGCTCTGATGATAAACGATTAAATTTGATTTAGAGTTTAGCAAGTTTATTAGCTTCATTATTAAAACAAAAAATATATATAGTGTACTTAAGTCTTCACTTTTCTCAGCTAATTAGCGTTAATTTGCTAATTATGTATGCAACACTTGTGAAAAATATTAGTAATTGACATGGTTGGAGACTAATTGGAGCTATGTTTGCAAATGAATGAATTAAGTTAAGAAATTCACCACACTATATATGTATATGGCGTAAAGCACATGTAGGGTGGGAGGGTGTTGTTGCCTTTTGCTTAACGATTGGAAATTAAGGACAAACTAGCTTTACTATAGTGGCGGCGTGATGAAGATTAAATACATGTGGAGGACCTCATGATTGAGTAAGACTATACAGCAAAAAATAACATTTATTAATGTGAACTCATCAATGTTACCTAATGTTATAGAGGCTTAGAGTTTTTATTTTTATTTTTATTTTTATTTTATTTTTATTTTTTTTTATAAATGTATTATTATAGATGTTTCATTCCAATGGGAAGGTTGATTAGTTGTGAGGTAAATTCTTTGGTACTATTAAAAAAATAGTGGATATCGGTCGATATCCCTAAGGCAAAATAAATAGAAAATTTAAATTACTTAAAAAAGAAATAAAAATGGAAAAATGACGTGGTTGTTAATGTTATCATCTTATTCTCTCTAATATTTTACTATAGCTTCCTTCTCAAGCCAGCTATTCCACTTGTTTTGAATATATGTTTTCTATGATAATGTTTTGGGCCAAGTGGGCCGCTGTTATTTTACTAGCTTACTTTTCAAGCCTTTCTCTTTTGCGAACTACTCTAACTCGTGTACTTATCTAGTTTTTATTTTTTAATTGTTTACATTTTATTTTACTTCAATTTTTAACTCAACAAGAACAAAAAATCATATAGTATCAGTATAAACTAATTTTATATTGACAATTAATAGAAAGAATTGATTTTACTAATTCACAACATAATTGTAACTACTATACTAAAATAACCACTTAATCAACATGCATGCTCATTGGTTAAACCCATTAAAACATGCATTAGTTAATTTTGTTATTTTAAAGATTTTTCTGTAGACAAATGTTTGTGGTTAATACTAATTAATTAAAGATGGATAAATTTATTAGTAGCATAGATCAAACCCTAGATTTCTTTTAAAACTCTTTCTACGTCCCAATTCTAGAACTAATTACATCTTTGGAGACTTATTATTGAAAAGATAATTGAGACATGTCCAAAATAAATAAATATTTTTGAGTTTAATTTTTATGTATTTTCCGTGTAAAAAGTTTTATATAGTTGACGAATCATGACCAATTACTTGAGTAATTTTATAAATAGTTATGATAAAGTCAAACATTATTAATTATTTAATAATTATAATTGATTGACAGTATAAAAAAATTTCACTAACAATATATATAAATTAAATTCAATACTTTTTTAACAAAAGAGTATGAGATGGCACAAATCTCTAAACATGAACGTTAAATAAATATTTTGTAAAAAAATATGAATCCAATTATTAGTCGGTGGATTAAAATGGACGGATGAGATTCAAATACCCAATTAAAACTAGGATATGATTTGTTTCACTCTATCATATTTCTGTCAAACAGCTTCATATTCTCCTGCGTTTATTCTTCCAAAATTCTTCACTTGGGTTTGAGGAAAGTTGCCGCTTGCAACCCAAACAAAAGGATTATGGTTTGAATTCATTTTCTTCATAACTCCATTTTAAGGATAAATAGAACAATCCAAAATACCTTATTCCTCAATCCAACAAAAACAAATCAACCATGGTCCAGCTAAGAGGGTTAGATATGCTTTGAAACTTTTGTTTACATACATCAATTTTATTATTTTATTTTTAAAAATTGGTTAGCATTATTTGATATTCATACGGATTAATATGAATGAATAACGAATTTATTTAGACTGAATTAAAAAATTATAAAAAAAATTCATAAATTTATTTAGACTAAACTAAAAAATTATGAAAAAAATTTAAACCGAAATTATTAGATTAAAACCATGTTTTATTGAACTGAATCGAGTGATCTATTCAATTTCATTTTGACAGCACTAAGTCTAAATAGATAAAACATTACAATATATCTCTGATAAAAAAATATTAGGCATCATGGATGACCTAAGCATGCGCTCAGCAATACGACAGCCACGGAATAAAATTTGTATAAATCTCAACTTAATTTGGCCCCCTTCTCAATTGAGAGAAATCTTGTTCTCTACAACACTGGAATGTGACGTCATAATTAAATAAATGGAGATTTAATGGTAGAGATTTTCATCAGTTTGAAATCCCAATTAAAAGAGTTAATGGAAGATCAGTAAAGTCATTGTCTTAGACTCCACTTTCAGACATGATGAATTTATCGAGAAATTAATCCAGATATTTCAACATTCGTTTGCTATGACATAACCTTATCAATAACTTAATTATTATCTAAACTCTCACTCTTATCCTTGTATACAAAACCCGAAGAAAAAATAAATAAAAACCTTTCTTATCGTGATTAATTATCTGCCACCTCATTTAATGGGGGTGACGGTATCTTCAGAAGAAAAACTATCCGTTAATCTTTCTACATAGTCAACACTCAACATTAGTATTGATGGATTCAAGCGGTATCATGTTTAGAATGTTCCATTGCAAGTTACTTCAAATTTTCAAATACATTTTATTTATTTATTTATTTTAGCATGTTCGGTGGTTTAAATGTTATTTCTTTTTAAATTTTAAATTTTAAATTCATAAATTATTGGATCTTTATGATTGAATTGTATCAAAATTGATTGACTTTTTTTTATACTAAAGTTATAATTCTAATTAATAAAATGGTTTTGTTTATCAATTCTCACATTTTTATCTCTAAATTAGTTTGGGAAGAAAAACAAAAATTTCAGATTATTTTTTATAAATTTTTTTACAAATAATTATTTATTTTTACTCTCATCTCAAAAAAATAATTCATCATTATTATTTTAGTTATAAGATTTAAGAAGAGTCAATTCATCTATATATTTTTTAATTGTAAAATATTAATAAAAATATATAAAAATTAATATATTTAGTCTAAATTTTAAATTATATACATTCATTTTTTTCAATTAATTTTTATTTATATTTCGAGAGAATCAGTGCAATTCTAATTATAGTATATATGGATGGATGTCCTAGATCCATATTTGTACTTATCCAATGTAGTGACGTCAGACTGACCAATGCATGAAGCAAGAGGCTAGTGCTAGAAATTTATACTTAAAACACGATTCGTCGTATTTAATCGCAATTTTATCATATTTTCTTTTCTTAGGTGATCATTATTTATTTACTCGTGGGATCTTTAATTATAAAAATCTTTTATTTGGTATAATATGATTTTCTTCCCAATATTTAACATCTATTACTGATTTAATATTTTACAAAATAATCCATGATTAATTTATTTATAACAATTTTTTTATTACTGTATCAATAATTATAATGATAAATAAAAGTAATATACTATTTTTGATAAGCTTATTACTATAATTTACTTTTTTAATGTCGGTGAAATATATTTGAGAATTTTAAAATAATAGATTGAAGGAGTATTTATTGGCTTTATTTTTCGTATGTGGAATTAGATAATGGTTCAGTTACTTAGATTATCAAAAGATATTTTGTTTATATATGTAAGTGGATAGATGTATTGATATTCCACAATGAGAGGAAAATTTTAGGTTGGACCACCATAGACTTGTGCTAAAACATTATTGGAATTTTAATCATATTTAAAATTTTAACAATATTTAATGTCGAAATAGACAAATATGTATTTATTTTTATCAAATTAACTTCAATTAAAGTAAGACGATCATTTTGATTAGTGTTATTGGCATTCATTAAAGTTGTGATAACTTTTAAACACCTTAGCCTTAATGATAACTTATATATGCAACATTTTATTTTATTTTTGAAATGGCCAATATTAATTATTAATTGTTAGAGAAGAAAATAAAATTCAAAATTTCTTCATCACTCAATTTCATATGTTTCTCTCCTAAACTAATATATATGTTTCTCTCCTAAACTACCATATGACTCTCTATATAAGCAAATATGTTAGAGAAACCATTATGATTCCTCAATATACTTAAAAGACAAAATTATTTTCTTTTTTTCTATTTGAAAGAGTACAGTATTTCGACATATATAAGTTTCTGTAAATAAGGTGGTTGAGGTAAAAAAGTGGAGTGATAAGAAGATCATTCTTCACTTACAGTAAAAATCACAATATTAAAATTATTAATTACTAACATTGACTGTCGCAAAAAAAAATATATATTATAAAATATTATTATATATATAATTTGTGTGTACGTGATATATTAATGTATTTATAATATGTTAATATATAACACATATATGTATATAGAACCAAACATATATAAAATATATATGTTTTAGTGAGGGCGCCAAAGCGACTCATGCTCCTTATTGAATCCCTGCACCCATTGAATCTGTCACTACTTCTTGAGTTTTATAAAAAATTATTTATCTTATTCAAAAGTTTCTTCCATTTTTCTTCATACCACCTTCTCTTCTCTAAGGTCCATTTAATCTATGAAAATATGCAAAGAAATTAGGTTCTACTAGAGGATTTTGCATCTACATTGCACATTCTCCATTATCCCACTACCATCTTCAAATATAAAGAGGCTCCATTTATTATAGTGAGAGTATTGGAGGATCCAAAATTCTGGTTCAGAGATGCAAAATATGAGACTACTTTTCATATTTGAAGTGTGTTGGACTTAAGGAGAAATTAATTTAAGGTTGTCTTAATGGAAAAAACAAATGGGGGCACTAGTGAAATTTTTTATAATTTAGGGTGTGAAGGTGTCCACCTTCACCATCCACTAGATCCACCATTGAGTTAGAGAATCACAATCAGTACACCCCGATCAGAACCACACCCACCTCCAAGAATTCTCCTCCAACATCAAAATCGAGACTATCTCATCATCCTCCAAAACCGACACCCACATTTCCTATCATGATGATATGCACATACACTGAGCCATATAAACCCTCACATTTACATTAGGTTACAAATCCTCATATATATTGTTCTTCTCTCATCGTCTTTAGACCCTCATTAATGAGGACCATCAGTATGAGTCAAATATTTTAAAAATTTGTATATATTTATCACAACACATGATTACATATAAACATCACTTTTCAACACACAACACATATAAGACAACAATATCATGAATTGGCATACTATTATCCATTTAAAATTCAAATTAACAATTCATATTAATATAAATAATTTTAGCCAATCACAATAAAACAAACCTAATACAATTATGACAATTCAGTGTAGCTAATCACATATCACTCTATTATTGTATCAAAACTCATTTTAGTTTCTACGATTTCTCAAATCATAATTTAGCTCACTATTTACTATTAGTGTGGTAGACTTGTAGCTACTGCAAGTCCCAAAAAAAATGGGGGAAATGACAATTCAATTTGTCCTACAACATATTATTTCTATGACTCCACTAATAATATCACATTTTACCTTAGTTTAACGGTTGAAATCACGCAAAAGAGTGAATTTAGGTCTTTTGTGTTGATTTCTTCGGTTCAATGGGTGAAGTCCTAATAAGAATAAATGTTTAACATGTCATAACAATAATAGTAACAATATCCTAAATGAGAACTAGCAAATTTGGAAGAATAAGAACTTACAAATCATTGGAAATCGCACAAAAATGATTTCCTATGGTAGAAAATGCTTACTATATGTTTGTAATGATACTAGAGATGGTAGATCAAAGGAAAGATGGAGTCTTAGAAAGTTTGAGGAAGATGAATCTTGGTGCTAAGGTTTATATTAGATTTTTTGTATTAGGGTTTGTAAAAAGTGAATAAATATCTAATTAGAAAGATTAAATAGTGTGTCAGAAATTAACATCATTACACGAAGAATATAGTATCTAATTAGAAATATTAAATAGTGTGTCAGAAATTAACTTCATTACATGAAGAACATATTGTACCATGTGATGTGGACTTCCTTTTGTGTTCTTAAGGGATTTTTTAGACATAATGATTTTATCATTCTAACTTCAGTGTGGGAAACGAGAATTTCACCATGCAAAATTCATCATTCTAGCTTAAAAATTTGGGCTCTATCATTTGAACGAACTTATACATTCATATAAGGTATCGTATACCTAACTTTTGACCCAAAATATCATATGCATACAATAACTTGACCTAAAACACTAATGAAAAATAATTATAATAATTGGAGTGTTATAAGGAGATTATTTTGCAGAAAGAACCTATATTGTACAATTTATATCCAAGGGTTAGAAAATCTGTATGGTTTAAGAAAAAAATTAACACTTTTTTCTCTGGGTAAGGTCTATATATGTTCCCCTAGTTTTGTTTTTTCTTTTCTCTTCAATAAACTTTTAGCTTAAAAAAATCGTTATTGAAATGTTTAATCGAAAAATTAGTGAGCAATGTTTGCATTGAAAATGTGATGAATGGGTAACTTGCAATTAAACAAAACAATAGGGAATCTTTTTATGCGAGCAAAAAAAAATACTTTAAGATAAAAGGATATTATGCATTTTAAAAGGATACATGTGATTGAGATCTAGTCTTATCATTAAGTTTATCAATTTTGGTCACCTGGTATTTCTATTCGCGCATAAAACTCAATAGTGTTGGCCATCAAAGGTATATTGGAAAAATATAAGTTCCATTGAGAATAAAAATAAAATATGAAATGAGTTTATAAAGAGTGGCATCCTTTATCAAATAAATCGATTTTATAAAGATAAATTAGATCTAATGTAAATTATTAGATATGTTATCAAAGTCTATCAATTTGGGGCCCCACCATTTATATTCATACACAAATCTCAATAGAATTGGATGTGAAGTAGTGTATTAGGACAAACCCAATGCTATAAATAATAAAAAAATAAGGTCTAAAATGAATTTATAAAGAGTGAAATCTTTCAAAATACACGGCAGTTTCATAGATGTTGAAGTTGAAACGAAAAATTAGACTCATATTCAATAGGCATCCGTAAAAATTACTTACAATAAGTACGATAATAACTCGTATAATAAATACAGATAAATTACTTGCAAAACTAAGAGTATGAATACATCTATAAACACTTTAATTTCCATATAGCTCCACACCCACGGACATATATATGAGGCTTATTTAATGAGAATTATATTCTTATGTGAGAGTGAGAGAAGATATTTTATTGACCTTTGGATCAAAATGTACGATGTAGATTAAATAGTCAAGTGACTAATATTTTTCACTCCCAAATCATATCTTGCCTTTGTCTTTGCTACAACATCTTTGCATTTCCCTAATACCCAAATTCATCTCCATTAAACCCATGACTCCTCCTCTTCCCTCTCCATTCTTCATATGTTTGATTTAGCAATGACTACCTTGCCTAACTTGTGTAAAATAAAATGAATTATCTTTGCTGCACTATACAACTTATCAAGACATTTTGAATTTCACGGTGTTTTATGAGTTAAGAACTAACAATTGCTGCTTGGTCACTGAAGAAATTTTGATTGGCCAAATTGGTTGGTTTTAATTCTCTTTGACTAATTTCTTTACTTATCCAACCATTTTTTTTGGGTACGATTTTCATTCATATTATTTAAATTTTAATTGGAGGTGCCAAATATTAAACTTTATTGATTAGTTTTTTTTTTAATTGCAAACTATTAAATTTAATTCTTTTTGTTAATTTCATTATCTATTACTTTAGTTGCTAAATGGTAAATTTTCTGGAATTTTTGTGTGATTCATATGCTGCAATTTGCATTTTATATAATTTCTATATATGTTAATTTCTAGAATTTTTGTGTGATTAAAAAGTGTCTAACCAACATAATTTACCCCCTTTTCAATTTTCCCATGTATTGGATTAATCAAATAAATCAATGTCATTATTAGATTTATTTTCACATATGTATTTCTACGATGCATCCTTGAAGAAAGAAACATGTTTCTTTTGAAATTAATTACCAGATGGAGAACCAAGATACAACGGGTTTGTGTAGAGACATTGAATTTGAATACAAACCTCACGTGAGTTACTTAACTTAACCGTTGAGTTTTAATCACAACCCTTTTTTTTATCACAAAACAACATATAGTCAACTATTGTGATCAACAAAATTGGGAAATTAACAAACAACATAAAAAAAGGGGAAAAACACAACGACAGCTCCTCCTATGATCTCTCACTACAAAACATTCAGCCAAACACGATAATTTATACCTCTCGCTTTTTTCTTCTCACACATTTCTTTGGTTTAGTTTTTTCTGTTTGTTTCTCTCATATATATTTTTTATTTAAGATGCTTTCTTTTTTGCTTCTCACATCCATGATTTTCAGTTTGATTTGTTTGTGTTCTTGTTTACAATATTAACTATTTATAGATCTCTGAAATTTAGGATTTTGGAAGGCAAGATTTTACGAAAAATCCAACAAATGGGTTATTTATATATTGAAAAATATGGGTCATTTTTTGTTCGCCCATAAAAAAACATATATTTGTCTTGCTTTTTATTATATTTATCAATTATTGTGACGATATGCGTCAAATAAATTATTTTCTGTAAAGAGTAAAACTGAAGCAATGTCAGCGAGGACAATAATGAATTTATTATGATATTGAGTCAAGGTGGAGAATTGTGGAAATTTGCCTCAAATCACATGACTAGTGTTGGTTATAACTGAATTTGGCCAATTTAGTTATGGAAAAGGTAGTTAGAGTTAGTTAAGCTAATGTGCATTTAAACACTATAATAACAGAAAAAGTTGATGTATGTAATAGCTGGAAAACTGTGAGAAAGAGAGGGATATGCAATTCATGATTCATAGGAAATCAGAAAAAAGATTAAGGGAGAAAAATGAGAGATTCTGTGAAAAGAGAAAAATAGTGAAGACTAGGTGAACAATCTTGAATATGCCTTAATCTTGTAAATTCAAAGATTCATAGTGAATTGTCTTGTTTGCTTACATGTGACGTATGTCTCATCAATTGAGGTTGAACACGTAAATCTGTGTGTTATTATTCTCTTATCTTTCTTTAATTTTCGTTTACTTTGATTTTGAAAACTACAGAAAGGAGAACGTTAAACAATCTATGTTTTCTGGTTTTCTGTTATGTTCAAGAACTTTCTCCGTTTTCAGCAGAAAACCAAGAACGTTTTTTGTTTCATTTTCTCTGCAATTGTTTGTTTTCTATTTTGTTGGTTAATTTTTGTTGTAGATTCCAATATTGTTTTAACAATGATAAATATATATCTTGTGTTTTATATATTTATCAGTGATAACTATTTATCCTATATTTTCTTATATTTATCAGTGACAAGTATATATCATGTATGTTTAATCTATCAAGACATATATTTATCATGTATTTATTTTATATTTATTAATTATAAATATTTATATCATATTTATCTATATTTAACAATGATCAATATTTATCATGTATTTTATTCTATATTTATCATTGATAAATATGTCTTTTGTTTTGTATTGTTGTATGTATCAATGAAAAAATATGTATCATTTTTTTATATATTGATGTATGAAAAATTATATTTAGTGTATTTCAATTGTTCTAATTTTCTTTGACAAATATTTATTTCATGTGTTTTTTTAATATTTTTCAGTAACAAATATTTGTCCCATATATTTTTATATTTTATCGATTACAAATATTTGTTATGTGCTTTTTATATTTATCAATGAAAAATATTTTTTTGTATTTTTTTAATATCTATAAGTGACAAATATGTACTCCGTATTTTTTATTTATCAATAATAAATATTAATTTATCCCGTATTTTTTTTAAAATTTATAAGTGATAAATATTTATCTTATATTTTTTATATTTAACAATGATAAATATGTGTCTCATATTTCTTTCATGTATCAATAACATATATTTGTTCGATTTTTTTATATTTATCACTGATAAATATTTATCTTATTTTTTAAAATAAAAATTTAACAGTGACAAATATATGACCCATATTTTTTATGTATAAATACTTTTTACAAAGACCAATTTTAGATAAATTAACAGTGACAAGTATATTGTTGAGACAAAATCTCTCAAATGATTTTAATGATAACAAAATTACTTAAAAGATTATGATTGTGGTTAATGACTAATATGTGATTTTGAGTGTATTCATATAAGAAAATAGGTTATTAATCACTAAGGCAAAAAGGAGAAAAATCTGATACAAATTTGAAGGATTGAAATTTCTGAAGATAGCCTCGTGAAGAGGATGGAGTCTTAAATTTGCACAATACTTGTCCTCCCCAGAACATATGCTTTTATTCATTAAAGAAATGCACAACAAAGTCAAAGAATGAATAAATAGAAGTACTTGAAATAAAGAAGTTAGAAGGCCAAAAGGAAAAGACAAGAATAGCTAGATCTAAGTCTAGAGGATGACAGAATAGGCTGAGAATGGTTCAGCAAAGTTGAAAGCAACCCATCAAGCATGTGCAAAGGCTAAAATCAAACCATTTATTGTGCTTGCACGAATTAATACATGAAGAAGTCAAGTTAAAGAAAGGCAACAACAAACAAGCCAAAAATGGAAGATCACATGTGAAAGCAGATCTGATCCTCGGACTGAGGATGATAGTCCTATGTAAGAGGGTAGTTTTCTCTCTTGTCAACATCACCTCAAAAGTTGAAATCAACCTAGTCCTTAAATTTTTTGAAAAGGTTGCAGCTCACATGGTCAAAGAAACAACTTTGCACTCTTTGATAAAAGAGAACAGACAAGGACATCTCAAGATCAAGTTACAAGAAAGTTGTGCATGCGCGAGGATGGCTTCTGCATGGCCTAGAAAAGCTGAATGGCAGTTCTGTGATTATGATGAAAAACCTTGGATCTTTTGTAATGAATTCCAACGGTCATCAAAGAGCTTGTACCTCTATAAAATGCAGCAAGCTCTTCATCACACAACACACAACACAATTGCATAAAAAGATCAAGCATCTTAAAGCTATCAAGAGCAATATCCATCCTCACTACATACTTTCTTCAATCCTACACTAGATCTTTGTAAATCCTTTGAGAAAGTATTTAGAATCAATCACTCTCATATTACTTTACAATTTCCATGTGAGATACACTTGGAAATATTTGAAAATTGATTGTAAGCTTGGTGAAGCTAAAGAATACACATTTTGTAATCATCCTCAGCGTGAGGTTGATCTGTTTGAACTTTAGTAAAATCTCACAAGGGTGTGAGGACTGGACGTAGCCATCTTTGGGTGAACCAGTATAAAATTGTGTGCGTCTCTCTCATATTTCTCTCTCACTCTTTTGCTCAACTCAAAACTGAAGGTTTGAAAAACCATCCTCGGACTTACCATCCTCAGCGAGAGGATAGTTTTAAAAACACTTGAAAATTATTTTTTACAGCAAAATCCCTATTCAACCCCCTTCTAGTGATATTTAGCTACATCATATATGACAAATATGAGTCTCATTAAATTTATAAAAAGTGTTTAAAAAGATATTCTCACATAGTTAGATAAATATATGTGGTTAGATACCTGATATTTTAAGCTATTGAAATCCAAATTCATTTATCCGTGATATTAAAATCGGATTAAGGAAGATAATAAAAGAATTGAAATTAGTAAATCCCCCATGATACAACAGCTCCTTCCCCAAAATCAAAGGTTACAGAACAACAAAATATCATCTCTAAGATCCTAAAGATATCACAAAGAGAGAAAATAAATTAAAATATAAGAAGTAGAAAGATTTCATTTATATTGAAAATGAGTCAGTTTCTCATATAAATATGGATAGAGCAGTTAGACTTGTAAGAGAAAAAGGACTAGTGGGAGTAGTGAGTTTGACCAAGTTAAATCGCACAACAAATTATATTAATTTTCTTCTAAATATTTTTCACTTAAAAATAAAACACAATTTAATTAAACTTTTGAAATATAATAAAAATATACAAACAATCCCTACATGTTTCAAAAGTTCAAAAAGAAATGACTCAAAAGAAATTTTCTGAGTGAATATCATGGATATAATGTATGAAATATGTGCAACAAGATATAGAACCAGTCCTAGATTCATAAGACTTAGCTCATAGTAAATTGGTGTAGAAAGCTATGGAACTGAAAATACTTTATATATGTTAGAGGTCTACCAATCACATTACACCCTACATTTTTTATTGTTTATGTTGGTTTGCGCTATTAAGTTGTGTGTGCGCCTGATATTCATGATTGCTCTAGAGATTTTGCAAAGATCTCAAGCAGCAGTCTCACTTGACACCCATATAGGAGATTTCATCAAGTGCATGATGCAAATCATACACCACCCATAAGATATATGAAAAGCTTTATATTTTACCCTCTCAATAATGCAATGTCTCGCACTTACTCAAATACATCATAGAAAATGACAAAAAAAAACTGAATTTTTGTGTGCTAGCAAAACCAACAAGTGTTTTGTTCTTACCACATTAAACCTTAGTGATGGGATCTACAATCACAAAGGTTGGGTTCCTACCATAGTTTGTTTCAATTGGCTAAGCCTCATTTCCCTCAATGTTTTACATATTGATTTCTTTCCAAGGCTTTGGACAGATGATCAACTAGGATCACCTTTACTCTGACTTCATAAATAGAGGATATAATCTCTTCATTAAGTACGTACTTTACACACAAATGATTAAGACACAATTTTCTTCCATAAATAAATATTGACTAAGGCGCCTCTCGGTCAATTTAATCTCATATTTATTCAAGTCTATAAAATTAAACTCGATCTCCACAATATATTTTCACATGTCTGCCTATAATACTACTAAGCGAAATCAATATCAACGAGAATAAATATTATTCAATTTATCGATTTATTATACACGTCTGCTTGAATGTCTTCCTAAAAAATGATGTTTGAATTGGCTATCATAAAGATCCTTCCTAAGCACGATTATATTGAAATTTGCGTATGTACATTAATATAACAATATGATTGTTGGCATCATAATTTATCTGTGCCAAGAGACAACATCCTCTTATTGGATGAAGTAAATCTACTTATAGATTTAAGTATATATAAATAAATTAAATTTATGTAACATCATCATATCATTCTAATACAACAGTTATTTTCAGAATATGTCACACAACGATATCTTGTAAGTATCTCACGAGTTTAACAATGATCATCCAAAAATTACATTAACTTCACAAATTATCATAAACTTCCAACAATCAGAAAATACTCATTGAATTTGAATTATACAGGTCTATTCAGATGATTAATAAGCAACAATATTTCTAGTGTAACTAAAATAAATCTACTTATTAGTTTATCTCATTGAACTCATATCCAATTAACATCATTGTATTATTTTAATACAATAGTTCATCCACTCTAATTAATATCATAATCATAATTCAAAATTTTAAACACTTTCTAATCCAATTAGAAAAATGGTCTCATCTAGTCAAAGATTGCACTAAAACAAATGTATCATTCATCCAACACTTACACAAATAATCAATTAATTTGATTCACACAAATATTTATTTTCATATAAAAAACTTCATTAAACATGTTTGTATTATTGTAATAGAATGGCTAATCAACAATTAATATATCAATAGTTTTTTTAATTATAAGGAGCTAAACAATTTTAACAATAAAATAAAATTTCTCAAATCATAAAATAAATAATAAATAATTATGTTTTATCATCATTATTAAAAACAATTCACAATACATAATTACTACAACAACTTTTAATTTCTAAAATGATGCAAAGTGTAATTACTTCCTATTAAGTTAGTACACACGCATTGTCAGTTGTTGCATTACCAAAATGATTTTTTTTATTACAATAAGAAAACTTTAAATTCCCGTCATAACAATATAAAGTATAAACAACTATATTTGAGTTGAAATATTTGTAAGTTGTAATTATTAAATAAATAAATAAATAAAACCTTTAATTTCTCGTCATAACATATGTAGTATAAATAACTATACTTGAGTTGAAATATTTGTAACTTATAATTATTAAATATAATATCATTTACAACATAAGAAATAGCAACAAATAAGAGACACATTTATATAGCAAATTAGCTGATTAACTGAGATGGGACACCAATCAGAAAGAATGAGTCAAAATGGTTCACAACAATTATCCACCTTTTTTTCATCTTAATAAAATCATACTCAAAATGGTTTATCTATCCCATTCCTTCAATAGCAACAATCACACAAACAAACATGTCCAATCAATTATAGAATCAACCGGTCATTATTTATAAATAATAAATTTTATCATGCAATTCACAATCAACTTATCAAATTGCATCGATATATATCATGAATAAATATGACAATCAACTAAAGCAAATGATACTTACTTTGAATGGTTGTGGGTTAAGGCAATCAATGGATATTAAAGAACACTTACAGTGGAAAATTAAGTCTCGGTGCAAAGTGATGCCAGAACAATTATTGAATATAATGATCCAGTTGTTAATTTTGGGCCATAATAACTCGATCAATATATTAGTATCAAGATGTGATCTCTAAGATAAAAAAGATATCACTCAATAGAGAAAATAAATTAAAATAGAAGTAGAAAGATTTTATTTATATTAAAAATGAATCAATTTCTCATATAAATAAGGAGAGGGGAGTTAGATTCATGAGAGAAAAAAGACTAATGAAAATAGCAAGTATGACCGAATTAAATTCCACAACAAATAATATTAATTTTCTTTTAAATATTTTTAAATATTTCTCACTTAAAAATATAAACACAATTTAATTATACTTATGAAATATAATAAAAATATACATCACATTCAACGTTAAATTCTCGAGTTCACCTTTTTGTTATAATAAAATCTCAATGTTTATATTTTTTTTTCAAATGCTTTATTAGTAGGGTCCACTTGCATTATATATAATCTTTTTCTTAACCAAAGATTTACACTCTTCAAGAAACGTGTTTATATAAAACCCCATAATTAATATCTCTCCCAAAATCAGCAACCCATTGAGTTGCAATCTCACATCAATTATTCTAATCAGCCAACAACAATTCATCTATTTATAATCAATATAGATACCAATTAGTGAAACCAAAAAAAGAAAAACACAAGTTAACATGGATTTTCTTGAGCAAGCAAAAACCACACTAGAACCATTTCAAACAACTCTACTATTGATAATTTTTCCACTCACTTTTTTGCTACTAAGTTTAGCATCAAAATTTGGCAAAAGAGTACCCTATCCACCAGGACCAAAAGGGTTACCCTTAATTGGCAACATGAACATGATGGACAAACTTACACATAGAGGCTTAGCAAACTTAGCAAAACAATACGGCGGCGTTTTGTACCTCCGCATGGGTTTTATTCACATGGTTGCAGTTTCAAACGCGGAAGCAGCGCGTGAAGTATTACAACTACACGACAACATCTTCTCAAATCGCCCAGCGACAATAACGATAAGTTACCTCACTTATAACCGTGCTGACATGGCTTTCGCTCATTATGGTCCCTTTTGGCGCCAAATGCGAAAACTTTGCGTCATGAAACTCTTTAGTCGCAAACGCGCTGAGTCTTGGAAATCCGTTAGAGATGAAATTGGCGTCGTTATCACCAACGTTAACGATAATATAGGAAAGCCTGTTAACGTTGGTGAGTTGATTTTTAATTTAACAAAAAATATTATATATCGAGCTGCTTTTGGGTCATGTTCGAAAGAAGGACAAGATGAATTCATTTCAATACTTCAAGAGTTTTCGAAATTGTTTGGAGCTTTCAATATTGCGGATTTTGTTCCTTGTTTGAGGTGGATTGATCCTCAAGGTTTTAATGCTAGGCTTGTTAAGGCTCGTGGTGCGTTGGATGGTTTTATTGATAAGATTATTGATGAACACGTGGAGAAGAAAAATAATATTATGGGTGATTGTGGTGGTGATGAAATATATGAAGGTAGTGATATGGTTGATGAATTGTTGGCTTTTTACAGTGATGAGGCTAAAGTGAATAATGAATCGGATGATCTTCAAAACTCCATTAAACTCACTAGGGATAACATCAAAGCCATCATTATGGTATGTATTTTTTATTTAAATATTTTGGTTTTTTCATTTTCAATTTCTAGTATACAAATAGAAGATTAAAGGGTATATAATAAGTCAGTGTAAAGTACCATCACATTTTTTCAATATAACAAATAAAAATAAAATAATTATGTAATTATTTAATGTGTTTGCATATTGTGTTGATTGTATGATTTTATATTCACAGTGCATGCATGTCCTTTAATATATATATATATATATATATATATATATATATATAAATTAACATTTTAATATTATAAAATATAATAATAATAATAATAATATATTAAAACTCGTATGTTTTCCAAAATCTATATAATACTGATATACATTTTTTTTTATAATATCAGTAGAATTTATTTTATAATAATAATAATAATAATATATTTACACATGACTAATTAACTATATATACTATGTAGTATTTCCACTAAAATGTCTACGCAACACTTGCGTCATATTATTTTCTTTGTTAGATTTTAATAAAACCTAGTTTAATTTTATTTTTTTGTTGTTGTAATGCATGGTATATTCTGACAAGAAAAGGGTTGTTCCTCAAACTTACGTTTGAATAAATAAAAAATTATTTCATCGTTTTATATTAAGTAACTATTATATGATGATGACTTTAAGCTTTTTTTTTTTTGAAAAAGTAACAAACAAAATTAGGTGATCATTAGAGCTGGAGAATGCTTCAAAGTTCAGAGAGTATTTGTAGAGATATTTACTAATTATATATGATTTACCAACGAAATTTTCATATCAACGGTGAAATTTGAAACCAAATCTTTGTGAAATAAGAGTTAACTAAAATTTTACAAACTCAATGAAATATCAACATATGTTGGTTTTATCAAACTATGACGGATGATCAAATTATTATCAATTAAGTGGTATGGTATTGAGGTTAACTAACACACACAAAGTATTTATTTTAAAAAGTTTCTCTTAATATGAAATTTTTAATAAATATCAAAAGTTAAGTTAATATGCATCACAGGGCAATAATACAATAGTTGATCTGTAAAAGAATAGAATATTTGAGTTAAAAAGGCAATAACACAGTATTATTAAAAAAAAGGCATTAATTAATACATTAATTGTATGAGTTCAGTAAAAATAAATAAAATTGTATGAATGAGTTATTTTAAGGAGGGGATTTCCTAAGTAGATATGCAAACACATCAAAGAGTTTGTTTGGTTCTGTATCTTCAATAAATATGTAAAACATACCAATAATTAAGTATAATTGAGGGATTAACCCTCCTATTAGGGATAATGAAACTCTAACCAACTTTTACCTCGAAAACAATTTATTTTAATAAAATACTATCAAGTCACTTTGTTGGGGTAATATAAAATATTGTTAATTATGTATCACTGTAGTCATGTGAGTATGTTTTTGATTATACTATTTTAATAAGATCTCACAGTAAAGTTTCATTATCAGAAAAAGAATCTCACACTAAGCTATATTTAAGAATTGCAGGATGTGATGTTCGGAGGGACAGAAACAGTGGCTTCAGCAATGGAATGGGTGATGTCAGAGTTGATGAGAAATGGAAGAGATCTAAAGCTCGTGCAGGAAGAACTAACGAAAGTGGTTGGGTTGGATCGACATGTGGAGGAGGAAGACATTGAGAAACTCGCTTATCTAAAATGTGTCATCAAAGAGACATTGCGTCTTCACCCACCAATTCCCCTTCTTCTCCACGAGACGGCAGAGGAAGCTAAAATTCTCAATTATTTTATCCCTAAGGGCTCACGCGTTATGATAAATGTGTGGGCCATAGGTAGAGATGAAGACTCGTGGGAGGACCCTGAAGATTTCAACCCTTCACGCTTCCTCAACCTTAGTGCTCCTGATTTCAAAGGAAATAACTTTGATTTTATTCCATTTGGGTCTGGGCGAAGATCCTGTCCCGGGATGCAATTGGGCTTGTACGCATTGGAATTGGGCTTAGCCCACTTACTACACTGCTTCACGTGGGACTTACCGGATGGAATGAACCCCAACGAGCTTGACATGAATGATGTTTTCGGACTCACCGCTCCAAGAGCGATTCGACTTATTGCAGTTCCAACTAAACGTGTCTTATGTGCGCTTTGATATTTTATTTTTTTTCATTATATTATATCATAGTGTGCTTTTTGTGGTCCTTCTATTCTCATTACTCACTGTTATCAGCTTTTTGTTGTATAGTTCTTATTACATTATTATTTTAAATATAACTTAAACCGCAATCAAACTGAAAAGTTGACACGGGAAATTGTGCGATTGTTATCATTTTTAGTTTTATTTTTATATTTTTATTAAGGAGAGCTGTCAAATTATGTTGTGCCTTGTTGGTATATTATATTTAAAATGTTAATGTTAATAGTTGTGATAATAATATCAAAGTAGTTTGATTCAGACTCGTCACCTTGATTTGTTATTTTTTTTCTTCATTTTTTCATTTTGTTAATGTAATTTAAGACTTTTAGGTGTTGATTTAGAAGTATTTCAATATAGTTTAAGTATTAAAATTTAAATTGTTAAATTTAGTCTAAGTATTGAAATCTTCTTTAAATAGAATGATATTTAATTTAGATATATATTTTTTAAATAATTATTTATGATTCCATTCAAATCAATCTTTTAATCAACCACCTAGATTAACAAAAATATAAATTTTTAACCCAACGCAATTTGATGAAACATGATTAGATTGAGTAATGAATTTAACCTAAACTAATCCTTGAAGAGTCCTACCCATTAGAAATATTTTGTGTACCAAATAAGTTTGAGTCTCACTGTGATTCTTAATTTTTAATCAAGTGATTTGTATATACCGTAAAATAATATTTAGAATCACTTATTAAACAAGAAAAAAGTTTCCTTTTTTAATCACTTGCATATTAAAAAAAAATCATTTTTAATTGAAAACTTCAAAATAAACCAGACAATTCTGCTATTTACACCCTCATTTTTGCTATTCACACCCCTCGACGTTTTTGTAATAATAAAATATCTAAAATGTCCTTACCTATTAATAATATTTTTAACTCTTATGTGAAATGAATTTACGAACGCTTACGTAAACTCAATTTATGTGTACCTACATGAACTCAATTTATGTGTATCTACATGAACTCAATTTACTTACACTTTATTTATGTAATTAAGATCATATACGTGAATTGAATTCACATATGTTTAGGTAAATTAAATTTATGTACGTGTACGTGAATTAAGTTCACTAAATTGAGTTCACGTTCAAGGTTTTATGTCTCCCTAAAAAATAAAACAATTTATTTAATAAAAATATCTTGAATTTTTTATTTAATAAAAAGATCTCACATTTTAATATTCTTATAACTAAAATCGATAAAATCTTATATAAATTTAAAATTATCTCCAGCAATATATTAAAATCAAGGCTAAATTACATTTGTGGTCCATTAACTTAATTTCAGGTAACGTTTTAGTTATTTATCTTTTTTTTTCCCAACTTAGTCCTTTATTTTAATTTTAAATGACAATTTGATATTTTATGTTTTAAAATTTCAACAACGTTATCCTTTTTTAAACAAAAATTCAAAAAAAATTCAATCAAAACTCATAAAATTAATTATATTCTTCAATATAATACAAATTTCATCAAATTCGTAACGCAAATCTTTAAATAAACTCATATTTTCATACTTTATTTGATATTATTATGAATAAAGGACTAAATCGGAAAAAAAAAAAGATAAGGGACTAAAACGTTACCTGAAATTAAGTTAAGGGACCACGAATGAAATTTAGCCTAAAATCAATGGACATTATTATCACTTGTAAAAGAAATATTATACGATATTAATTATATTAATTTAATAAATAATCTAATATATAAATGTAAACTCGAAAATATGACTTATACTATTTAAAATTACAAAAATAAAAAATAAAAGTTGAAACTTTTATTGAATCGGAAAAGGGATATAAGTAAATTTATCAAAACAACTATTAATTTCTCTTGTTGATTGTTAGTTGATACAATTTTAAAAGATTTATTGGTAAAAAAATGTGTTTGTGAAACTTAATGATATAAATTTTCTTAAAGATGAATCTTCGAGATACTTATTTTTAGTAGACTCTGGTATTCAATGAAGTTTAAAAATTCACATGCAATATGTGAATAAAGTTAATTCACGTATACCTACATGAACTCAATTCACGTACACCTACGTCGTAAATTCATTTCACGTAAACGTACGTGAACTGAGTTCACGTATACATGATCTCAGTTACGTAAATGAAACGTACGTAAATTGAATTCACTAGTAGAATTTTACATTTTTAAGTCGGTTAAAATGTACATTTTAAGTCAATTTTGTGTCCGAGTTAACTGTTGGTATCTTGACCTCGAAATAACAGAAAATATATCAGTTTTCGTTACCAAATTAATCAGTATCAAGTGCACAGCGGAATTTAAATTTTGAGGCATGCAAAGTTAGCAATATAGAAAATTAAAGAGAGAGAGTTAGAGAAGAAAACACAGAGATTTATCCTGGTTCGGTTGTCAACAACAACCTACGTCCAGTCCTGAAAATCCAATCGGATTTCAGATTTTCTTCTCCTTCAATAGAAAGAATCAATTACAGATTGTCCAGTTTCCTCCCTGAAACCTATCTATCTTAATGATCTCTTTCCTATTGAATACCCTCTGATCCTTGTAGATACTCGTCAACCTATCACAGAATCACAGTGCGACTCTTCCTTGTTGAACACTCTTCACCCAAGAAAGTAGCCACCAATTTCTAGCTGGCTTTCTATCAACCCTTTGATCCTTGTAGACAATCGGCAGCCTAACACAAAATCAAAGTACGACTCTTTCTTGTTGAGACCTCTCACCCAAGAAAGTAGCCACCAGTTTCTAGCTGGATTTTCAACGTTCGTTTTGGTTCAAAGATTTATTACAGAAAGAATAAAAGACGTAAAACAAAAGGGTCTTCAATCTTTATAAATGTTGCTCTTCACAAATCTGGATATTCATGGATTGTTCTTGAGCACATTATCATTTCTCTTAGATTGTCAACAAACTGTATTGAGATCTGTAATCACAATTATGAAGTTGTTAGTTTGTTGCCATGAACCGTTTTTGAGAGCATAAGAGAAATTATGAAAGTTAGGAAAAAGTTATGTAAAAGTTATGTAAAAGTTTTTAGAAGTTATGAGAATAAAGATTGAAAGACATCTTATATAGTTTCTGAAAAACCAACTACGAAATCGATTTCCCAATCGATTTTGTAAAGTTATAAAATGAGCTAAATCGATTTGCCAATCGATTATCGCGATCTTGGTTTTCTTTAATCTTGAAACTATACAAGCTAATCGATTTACCAATCGATTCTTTAAAACAACACTTTTCAGCAGAACATGTCCAGACCTGTATAAATCGATTGCCTAATCGATTTCTGGGAAACTGTTTTAATAAAACTATTTTCAATCGATTACTCAATCGATTTGCCAAACTTCAGAGTTCACTGTGTTTTCAACAAGTTTATTTCAATCGATTTGCCAATCGATTGTTTTCAAAACAGTGGCTCAGGTTTTTGATGTCAATCGATTTGTCAATCGATGTGATTCAAAATAGTGATTCAGTTTTAATATCAATCGATTTGCCAATCGATTGTTTTCAAAACAGTGGCTCAGCTATTTGATATCAATCGACTTGTCAATCGCTTTGGTGTCATGTTCCTGAAAAGTTTTTACCTGGTGTTTAGTTCAATCGATTTGCCAATCGATTGCAACCAAACTTTATCAAAATTAAAGTGTTAACAATAGATTGTCCAATCGATTGTATTTGTCACAGGTGAGGTTATTTTTCAAATGATACTTTGTCAATCGATTTGCCAATCGATTCCCTCAGCACTGGAGTGCCACTGTGACTCATTCAATCGATTTACCAATCGATGTGTTACCATCAGGTTTGATTTGTGAAATGTTCAATCGATTTACCAATCGATTTTCTCCAAATCAGAGGCTACTGACTTGTGCATTTTTCATTTTTAATTGATCTAATCGATTGCCTAATCGATTGCACATTCACAAACACTTAAGATTTCCTTACACCCTTGTTATGAAATCGATTTCCCAATCGATTTACATATTCAGAATTCAACTTTTGTTGATTTCTTGTGTTCCAAGCTATTTGATCCAAGTGTGTAGGATTGAATTGGTGTTCCTGAAATTTTGCTCAATTGAAATATTAGATTTATCATATTAAGTATGAATATTGTTGAATTGTGAATTATGTCAAAATTAGGAATCAAAGGATCAAAATCCAACAATCTCCCCCTTTTTGGCATAATTGACAATTCATACAATTGTAACTTGAGCATATCAAACCATTTCAAAATCATACCAAAGAAACCAATTCATAGCATTAAATATGTACCAATACAGATCATCAGAGCATGTGTCAAAATGTATCAAATCAGCATTACATTATTAAGTATCAGAGCAAAAACAAACAACATCAGATGCTCCCCCTTAATAATGCAACAACAAGCATATTATCAAGTTATCAAGTTATAATTTTTCTCCCCCTTTGTCAATTAAGGCAAAAAGGCAGAAAACAATTCCTCCCCCTATGTTAAAGAACATAAGCATAGGAAATGAAATCATATAACTTGTATATCAGATCAGAACAAAACAAATATGCAACAGATGTAGTATGGCAGTATTTATATGATAACAATTAATACATTTGCTCATACATATATATTAATAAAACATAAAACAGCAAAAAAACAGCACGACAACCAAAAATAAGACAACACAAATAAGAAACTTGACCATCTAATCTCCTAAAGTGGGCTGGTTCTCACTATCATCTAGGGGAGAGGTAGAGACCGCTGTATTATCCTCAGCTGGTGTCTCCTCACCGTGAGTCGCAGACCGATCTAGAGGATCTGGCTGTGGTTCCTCAGTTGCTTGTCGACCAATATGCGCTATGTCTTCAAAAGATAGCTTGAGGCCTAGATGCGCTTGAATTGCAGCAACATCCTGAACAACTGATTTCAGGGATGTTTGGATAGATGTCAAGGTAGCTTCCATCCTTGCATTTGACTCTAATATTTTGGCGTTGTGTTCCATTTGAGCTGCCATAAATTCCATCAGCTTTGAAACAAATGCAGGAGCCTCAGCTGCTGATTCAGATGCTTGTGGAGGAGTTGGTTCAACATTTGGCATTGGTCTAATCCAAACATTATCTACTTTCTTCAGTTTCATCTGATTCACAATCGCTTCGCCGAAGATAAGTGTAGTCTTTGCAGATTCTTCATTCAACAACGATACCTTGAAGTGCTTGAGAACCTTTGTAACCAACTGCGGATAAGGCAACATGATCTTACTGTGTGAAGCTTCTAACATGTGCCTTAGCACAATCCATGTCCAACTCATCTTAAGTTCCTTGGACAATCCCCATAATAATATAATATCAAGCTTCTGAACAACAGCATGATTTCCTGATCGAGGTACAAGCATTCTTGTTAATGTATACATGAGCATGCGTTGCTGTACCTTCATCTGACCAATTGGCAAAGAGATGGTTTCCACAAAACCATCAACCATGATGTCTTTCACTGCAGTGTGCCTGTCCAGCGATGCTTCCCAACCTTCGTCGGCTGCATCCGCATCAGAACTGCCGTCTATTGATTGTCCATGAAATGGCAATCCTGTCAACTCAGCAAAGTCTTCAAAAGACATTGATAATTTTTTACCTTTAACCTGAGTTTTGAACCCGTCATCAGTGAGCTTGAAATTTGCATAAAATTCCCGTATCAATTTCGGATAGCTGTCCAAAGTAGATGAAAGAAAACCTTCAAGACCATGAAATCTCAGATGATTCTGGAATGTGAAGCCTTCTGTATCAAAGAAACCAAAGTCTAGGGTTCTGCCTTCATGAATTTTCCGTTTAAGAAACTCTGCTGGAATGATAACTTCCACATCCTTCTCTTTAGGTGCTGGAGTTTTCTTAACTAGGGGTGAAGTAACCGGTTTCTTTTTCTTCTGAGCAATTTCTTTCATAGCATCAGCCAACAACTTCTCACTTGGTGGTTCCTTCCTTTTCTTGATCTTTTCTGGAATAGGAGCAGGAGCCTTGCCCTTGTCCTTTGCAAGAATTTTGTGTGTAGGAATCGGAATTCTTTTAGACACAGTAGGTGGCGGTGAGGGAGTTTCACTGGTTGAAGATGATGAAGGTGAAGGAGTATGGGCTTGTGTTTGTTTCACGCGGGCCATGGTTGCAAATAGAGGAGATGAGTGAAGATAGAGTTCAGATATAGTTGCAGATATCAGTTGCAGAGACAGAGGAAGAAGATGAAGCAGAGAAAGAAAATATAAATCTGGGTTGAAACAGTGAAGAAATCGATTTAGACCTGTTCGTTTTTATACTTTTACCTTTATCAATCGATTGCCCAATCGATTTGCTTACCGTTACACCGAATCCTTAATCGATTGTGTAATTATGATGTCCAACGGCTAGTAAAAAAGTACGCAACGGTCATTTTCCTAATCGATTCCCAAATCGATTTGCCGTGTTACTTAATCGATGTCCAAATCGATTGTCCCAAAAGTCAAATACTGAACACTTAATCAATCGATTTCCAAATCGATGCTCGGGATTGTTACAAAATATTTTCCACAAAATCTGAAGTCTGGGCTAACCAAATCGATTCCCAAATCGATTCTTTAAACAAACAAAGAGCAAACTCGAAATCGATTACTCAATCGATTTAATCCCAAACAAAACTTCTGATTAACTGCCATTGACTCTTTTTCTCTGTCATCAACACAACTATGTTGACCAATCTTTCTTCATTTAATCTTCATTTAATGTTAAAGACAAGATTCTCATACTTGTCTCATTTCACGTGTCTTGAGCATCCACTTTCAAATATCAATCTTGCTTGGTGGATGTCAAGTACACCTGCAAAAACATAATTAATTTTTGGATCTAGGTACCCAATTCAGATTGGGTCCTGGGGGGTCAGTCTTAAACACAGATTCTTTTGCTATCCAAACTTGCTTCCATCCTTGATTGGCTAATTTTTTAAATTTGCAATTAGACACAAAATGTCCCTTTCTACAACAGAAATGACATTTGCCATCAAAGGATGAATATTTGTTTGGTTTAGTAAAGGTGTCATACATACTCTTAGCAATAGAAGATTTTTGACCATGTTTGACATTTCTGGTTTGCATATAACCAATACCAGATCTGTTTTTATTTTTTCTTTTGACATGCATATTTGGTGTATATCCTAAACCAGATTTTTCATAAACATGTCTTTGATTGCTAAGTATGACATTTAGCTTATCTTTACTATTTGCAAAATTTAATAAATCAGATTTTAATGATGCAATAGTATCTTCAAGTTCAATGCACTTTGCAGATTTTTCTTGTGAATCCTTTTTCAGTTGTTCACATAAATTTTCAATTTCTTTGTGTTCAACATTCATTTGTTCAAGCATTTTCTTTGTGCTTAACAACTGTTTTATGGATTTCACATAATCATCATGCAATTCATTGAAAGCTTCTTGAAGCTCATCATATGTTGGATTAAATTGCGAACTAACCTCACTGTCAGATTCTGAATTAGTGTGAGCCATGAGACATAAATTCACTTTTTCTTCATCCGAAGAGGCAGAGGACTCATCGTTATCGTTGTCACTCCATGCAATATATGCTCTTTTGGCTTTGTGAGCTCTATTCTTGTTCTTCAGTTTGTAGCATTCCGACTTTGTGTGACCAATCTTACCACATTCGTAGCATGTAACTGTCTTGATGTCACTAGTCTTAGAGCTGGATGGTTTTCTGAATTTGTTATCTTTCTTCTTCAGAAACTTCTTAAATTTCTTGACAAGTGATTCGATTTCAGTCTCTTCTTTTTCACTGCTGGATCCATCTGAGTAGCTATCGGATTCAGGTTTAGATTGCTTGGTTTGTACTTTCAAGCATAATCCTTTCTTTTTCCTGCTTTCCATTTCGGATTCATCCAGTCGTTGTAATTCCATTTCATGTTCCCTCAATTTACCAAATAATGTTGCTGTCGTTATCTTTGCTAGATCCTTAGACTCAGCTATTGCGGTAATTTTGGGCTGCCATTCTCTGGTTAAACATCTCATGATCTTTCCAATCTGCTGTTCATTATCCACATCTTTTCCTAGTGCATGCAGGTTGTTGACTATGTGTGTGAATCTGGTTTGCAAATCGCTGATTGACTCTTCTTTCTTCATGCTAAATAATTCATATTCGTGCATGAGCGTATTCACACGAGCTCTCTTAACATCAGTAGTACCTTCGTGAGTTTCTTGGAGGATGTCCCACATCTCTTTTGCTGACTTGCAATTGGACACTCTAAAGAACTCTTCTGCACATAGGGCGGACGTGATGATGTTCTTAGCCTTCGCATTGAAACCAACCTTCTTCTTGTCATCATCTGACCAGTCGGCTCTAGGCTTGATAATCATTGAGTTGTCAGTTCCTGCAATCTTGGGAATGTACGGACCGTTTTCAACAGCATCAAGGATATCTATGCCACTTGCTTCCAGAAATATGAGCATTCTTTGCTTCCAGTACATGTAGGCTGTACCGTTGAAAGCTGGTGGTCGAGCTAACGAAGCGCCTTCTCCCAGAACGTCAGTTGAGGCCATCTTCTTATAAGTTTTACCTCTCAAGAAGTTGGCTCTGATACCAATTGTTGGTATCAGTGACCTCGCAATAAAGAAAATATATCAGTTTTCGTTACCAAATTAATCAGTATCAAGCGCACAGCGGAAATTAAATTTTGAGGCATGCAAAGTTAGCAATATAGAAAATTAAAGAGAGAGAGTTAGAGAAGAAGACACAGAGATTTATCCTGGTTCGGTTGTTCCACAACAACCTACGTCCAGTCCTGAAAATCCAATCGGATTTCAGATTTTCTTCTCCTTCAATAGAAAGAATCAATTACAAAGATTTTCCAGTTTCCTCCCTGAAACCTATCAATCTCTAATTATATCTTTCCTATTGAATACCCTCTGATCCTTGAAGACACTCAGCAGCCTATCACAGAATCAAAGTGCGACTCTTTCTTGTTGAATCCTCTCAACCAAGAAAGTAGCCACCAGTTTCGAGCTGGCTTTTCTTGCGTTCTATTTCGTTCAAAGTTTTATTACAGAAAGAATAAAGATTGTAAAACAAAAGGGTCTTCAATCTTTATGAATGTTGCTCTTCACAAATCTGGATATTCATGGATTGTTCTTGAGCACATTATCATTTCTCTTAGATTGTCAACAAACTGTATTGAGATCTGTAATCACAATTATGAAGTTGTTAGTTTGTTGTTATGAACAGCTAAGAGCGTTGTGAGAAATTATGAAAGTTATGAAAATGTTGTGTTAAAGTTCTAAGAAGTTGTTAGAATAAAGATTGAAAGACATCTTATATAGTTTCTGAAAAACCAACTACGAAATCGATTTCCCAATCGATTTTGTAAAGTTATAAAATGAGCTAAATCGATTTGCCAATCGATTATCGCGATCTTGGTTTTCTTTAATCTTGAAACTATACAAGCTAATCGATTTACCAATCGATTCTTTAAAACAACACTTTTCAGTAGAACATGTCCAGACTTGTATAAATCGATTGCCTAATCGATTTCTGGGAAACTGTTTTAATAAAACTATTTTCAATCGATTACTCAATCGATTTGCCAAACTTCAGAGTTCACTGTGTTTTCAACAAGTTTATTTCAATCGATTTGCCAATCGATTGTTTTCAAAACAGTGGCTCAGGTTTTTGATGTCAATCGATTTGTCAATCGATGTGATTCAAAATAGTGATTCAGTTTTAATATCAATCGATTTGCCAATCGATTGTTTTCAAAACAGTGGCTCAGCTATTTGATATCAATCGACTTGTCAATCGCTTTGGTGTCATGTTCCTGAAAAGTTTTTACCTGGTGTTTAGTTCAATCGATTACCCAATCGATTGCAACCAAACTTTAACAAAATGAAAGTGTTAACAATTGATTGTCCAATCGATTGTATTTGTCACAGGTGAGGCCATTTTTCAAATGATACTTTGTCAATCGATTTCCTCAGCACTGGAGTGCCACTGTGACTCATTCAATCGATTTACCAATCGATGTGTTACCATCAGGTTTGATTTGTGAAATGTTCAATCGATTTACCAATCGATTACTCTCCAAATCAGAGGCTACTGACTTGTGCAGTTTTTCATTTTTAATTAAGCTAATCGATTGCCTAATCGATTGCACATTCACAAACACTTAAGATTTCCTTACACCCTTGTTATGAAATCGATTTCCCAATCGATTTACATATTCAGAATTCAACTTTTGTTGATTTCTTGTGTTCCAAGCAATTGATCCAAGTGTGTAGGATTGAATTGGTGTTCCTGAAATTTTTTGCTCAATTGAAATATTAGATTTATCATATTAAGTATGAATATTGTTGAATTGTGAATTATGTCAAAATTAGGAATCAAAGGATCCAAATCCAACATTAACACCAAACGACTTAATAAACATGTTATTTTTTAAGTCGTTTTATGAACCGACTTAACAAAGCTTCATCCTTTTAAGTCGGTTCAACTTAACCGACTTAAACATCATAAATTCAGTTCAACAAATCATCTTTTTAAGTCGGTTCTTTTGATCAACAGACTTAATAGATAGAGTTAAAATAATTTTTTTTAAATAATTTTCTCATTTTTTTATGCTCCTACTCCATACATACATAAATACAATATTTCGTATTAAATTTCAAATCAAAATTTTATACTTTTAACCACAATTTTATATAACCATATAAAAGGCCAAAATATACAGTAATAGAAGTTCATACAAAATATAGAGTACAAAAAAGATGTCTCTCATTTCTGACTACTCTTGACAAGACGAAAAATGATTTACATGTCAATTAACAAACTTACAAAATCACATTTAGCAATATTCAATAGATATATATTCAAGTACCATCATTTTCTTCAATTAATTCCAAAATAAAATTCACGCAACGTTCTTGAACTTCTTTAATTTAATTCGGATGAAATGATCTTGAGTCGTCAAATATCAGAAGAAAAAAAAACTCAATTCATATCGATTGAATCCTAATTTTTATCATACGAATATTAAAAAAACACAATCAATAACAACTTATAATTTTTTATCATACGAACATACAAAAACACAGTCAATAACAACTTGTAAAAAATTTACGTACTTGCATCCATGAATCAACAATATCAGCTGTTACAATGTTCAACATATGTAACATGACATAATAGCCACACTCATAATTTGAAGTTTGTCTTTGACTCTAAAATTGAAATCTCAAAAAAAATATTAAATGCATAAAATTGTTATAATATTATAAATGAAGTTATTTATTTGTAAACAACTTATTATAAGAAAACTCCATGTTATCTTCGATTTAACTCTCAAACCTAGCAACCTATAATAAATAACCTTCGAAAGCTCTACAAAATATAAATAATTATTAAAATTGTGTTATAACGATTAGCATAAATTTGTGTTTTTTTAAAGCAAATTTTAAAATCGTGTTTTTTTAAAGCAAATTCTAAAAGTTGTGTTTTTTTAAAGCAAATTCTAAAAATTCTTCCGCATCTTTCTCATACACTTCACTTAAACGATTAGCATTTATTCAACTACGATCCATAACTATTTCTGTTAAAAATAAATAACCGTAAAAATTAAGGTAAAAGATTAAAACTAAAACAATTTTATTGTTCAAGAAATGTATAGTTTACTTTTAATTTATTATCCTAAAGTGTCGTATTCATAATAGCCAAGAATAATCTAATAGTATATTATTGTTTTCTTCCTTATTGTTATTATTTTGTGAATATCTAAGTACATGTGAAATTTACAACCACAGAATAATTGAAATATTTTAAATGGGACACTTCCAACTAATTTACAACCACAAAACAATTCAAATATTTTAAATGGGACACTTCCAATTGAAATAGTTTAGGACACATTTTCAAGTGCATTAATTTAATCAATTTCTTTTATATATTTCAAAATTAATTAATTTTACTGTGCATCAATCAATGATAAGAGCTATTACTTTAGAAATAATGGTTCCTTTAATTTCTTAAAGATTTAATACATAACATACTACATTTGTAAAGTTTACACCTTATCTACCTTTCTACATAAAATACATTGGATATTTTTTAATTGTTTCGTTGAAGAGTGTTTGCAGCCAAAAAGTTAAAGGACAAACCTAATTGATTTAAATTAAATGAAAAGTTGGAGAGCATGTCTTTGTGCCATGACAACGTGCACAAAGTTAACCGCCTAGAATCCAATCAAATATAACATATAGGTTACGATCCCTCCGTTCTAAAACAAACTCACTCTAAAAATATCTATGTCTAATGTCCTTAATACATAAAATACTACATTTGTAAAGTTTACACCTTATCTACATGCTTTCTATCTAAAATACTATTATTTTGCTCCCTATTATGTCCACACACAAATTCTAAAAAATGATATTTCTAAAAAATGAAATATGTAAAATATATAATTTAACTTGAGAATCAAACTTGTTTAAATAAATTGATGAAGTGGTGACGATAAAACGGCAACAGTTGTAAAGTCGAATCCAAGTAGAGTACATGTGTTATGGGAGCGGGAAGATAAAACTAAGTCAACAACATCTTTTATATTTTTTTTGAACCTGCGTTAAGTCGGTTATCAATATAACTGCGTTAAACAAATTTTAAATATTTATAAAATTGGCACGGCCTCGTTAATTTTATTAAGTCTATCACAAGTAACCGACTTAGCCACGAAGTAAGATTACACGTCATCTTTATGCTTTAAATCGGTTATCAATATAATCGCATTAAACAAGTTTTAAATATTTACAAAATTGTCACCGCCTCATTTTATTACTTCATTTATTCGTAAAAGTTAATAATGTTATTAATAGGCAAAAGTTAATAATGTTATTAATAGACAAAAACATTTTAGATATTTTGTTTAAAAAAAAATTAAGGAGTGTGAATAATAAAAAGAAGGATGTGTAGCAATATTATAAACCAGATGTTAGATTAAAAAACACTAAGTAAGCGTGAAAGAAAAAAGAGAGAGATTTTATGAATTTGAAATAAAAGGTAATTATATAAACAAACAAACACATGATGAGGTACAAGCAGCTAGTTGTCTGTGGATTCTGGAACTTCATTCATTCACTTGTTGAATATTGAGGTTACTAGACCGCATTATCTATTTCTCTTCCAAATCGCAATAATGATAGATAGAGAATCGCACAAGTGACTGTTTGTGTTTGTTTCTACTGTAATGGTTAGTTTGTTCTCTTACATTTTTTTTTTCATTTGAGTTTTTTTAATTTTTTTTTTTTAATTTCATTTTAATTTCTTAACTTTTTTTTATTTTATTTTGATTACTTAAAATATAAACGTGTCATATTTTGGTTTGAGTGTTGTCAGATGTTTTCTATGTTTGTGTTACATTTTAATGATTATGTGTCTAACTTAGCAAAAAGAATAAACAAAACGTAGAAAACACTTTATGTACTCAAACGAAAAATTGACTCAAATGATTAAATTATCTGATATTTGTATCTTAAAGACCAAAGTGAAACGATAAGAAAAATGCAAGAGATCAAAATGATATTTGTGGCATATTTTTTTTATGACATGTCATTTTCATTATTGATATGAAATTTCATTTGATTATGTGACATTATTGAATTGGACCAAATGAGTAATGGTACATTAAATTTAATTTAATTTAGTTCTACACGCAAAAGAGTCTCAGATTAAGTTGTGAAGAAAAATTAAAAAAGAAAATTATAAACCTATATGACTAAAATACTAAATTTAGAAATATAAGGACTAAAATCTGGTATTAGTTAAAATACAATGACCAAAAATTCATTTAAGTCATAAACATATTCATACATTACTATTTATGTTGCGGAATTAAGTTATAAGTATATGTTAATCCACATGTTGTGCGGGTTAATTTAATATATGGGTTAATTTAATATATTATTAATTAAAAGTAATGTTGTTTTTGTTTTAGAGTAGAATATAATAAAACATTTATTAGTTAAGAGATAAATATATTTTTGAATAACTATATATAAGCTAGTTTTGTTTTATTTCAAAAGAAAAGTTAAAACTTTGTTGACTAATATAATTTATGCAACATATATTAAAATATGATAACCCGTACATTAGGAGCTAGAATTTAATATATTATTGAGTATAAAATAATAATATATAAACTAAAAGTAATGTTATTTTTATTTTAGAATAGAATATACTCAAACATTGATGTGTTAAGAGGTAAATATATTTTTGAATAATTATATATAGGTTAATTATGTTTTATTTCATAGAAAAAGATAAAACTTTGTTGACTAATACAATTCATGTAATATATATATTAAAATATTATACTATTATAAGATTTTTTAAATTTAGTGATGCAATCCTTATCCTTAACATTTTTTCTACTTAAAATTAGTTTATTCAAGCTTTTTGTTTTCTTTGAAATGTTCATTCCAATGATATATTTGTTAAATAATTCATATTTCTATATCGTAAAAGTTGTATATTTAACTATTATATGTTCTTCATTTTATATTATTTATATTAGTTTAGAAATATTATATTTTTTAAATTTATGTACTTTTTGACATTTCAATTTTAAAAACTAATCATAGAAATTATTTTATGTAAAAAAATGGTTAACATTAGACTCCTCATGTGTATAGTTAAATAGAATAGTCCATTTCAATGAAAATGAGGTGCATATTCATATAGATTCAAAAAGAGGTGTATAACCTTGATTAGTAGTCGGATCTGAGTGTACACCAAAAACTTATTAAGATAAAGATTACACTTCATAGGTTTTAGTAAAACAATAGTTAATGTTGTCTTACTCAAAGTAAAGTAACTGACAATACAATATAACTATGTAGACACCAACCCAAAAGTGAATTGCTCAACTTGATAGTAAAAATTCAACAATTTCACATGTCTCTCAAGATTTTTTTTATATACTCTAAAAGTTCATAATAACTTAGTAGAAAATAATTGTTGTTTGGACACATGAATTTAGACACACACATAAAAGAAAAAAGTGAAAAAGTAATAATTAAATAATGT
This sequence comes from Cicer arietinum, assembly GCF_000331145.2. Taxonomy (NCBI): domain Eukaryota; kingdom Viridiplantae; phylum Streptophyta; class Magnoliopsida; order Fabales; family Fabaceae; genus Cicer; species Cicer arietinum. The sequence continues at coordinate 15,922,868 of NC_021166.2, forward strand.
ATAGTTTTAAAATAATTAAAAGAAATATAATTTTTTGTGTGTGTGTGTACAAATTCTTGTGTCTACACAAGAATTGCTTCTTAATAGAACAACTTGTTATCATGACTCAAAAAATTATTAGATAAAAGTTGTAAAGATAAAGAAAATTTAGTAAAGAAAACTTTGCTGATAAACTCTAAGTTGTAAAAATGAAATGTAAACTTTTGAAGAACTAATACTGCATTTAAGTGTATGTTTGAAATAGTGGTGACTTTGAAAAAAATTTCACCATAATTTTTCTTAACTTTTAAAGAGTAGCTTTTGTTAAAATCTATGTAGCTTTGTACTTTTGTCAATCTAAACATGTATTAAATGTTCATGTGTGTCCTAGTATGAATCGTAACATTCATTCTTGAGTAGTATTTTGTTAAAAATAATGCTTATAATAGTATTCAAAATATTGCAACAATTCTTCGCGTATGCAAATATGACTGATAGATATATGTAGAAGAAACACTACAAAGTAAAAAAGAATTTTCTTGAGACTCAAAAGTATTAAATAATAATAATAATAATAATATTATTATTATTTAGATAATAAAAAAATTATTTACACAAAACTCTCAAGGAAAACAAAAATTTGATACAAAATAATAGTTAGTGTGAAATTTATATTTAAACTTCAAGTAAATTCTATATTTGCAAACCAATTCTATATCTAGTTTTTTTTGGATATGAAGCAATTTCAATTACTTTATCATCTAAATAATTAAAATATGCAATGAAATTTTTAAATAACTATTTGTCATGTACAATAAATATAAAAAGTAGGTTACCAAAAATTATAGACTAGAAGATTTATTGATGTTAAGACATATGAAATTTCAAGTATTGAAATGGTTAAAAGTTAGTGAAATCGTTAAAATTTATTCATTTTCAAACAAATATTTTTAGTATTCTCCATCTTTATTTTATTTTGATTATGATATTTGATTTTTTAATTATAAAAAGTAAAAAGAAAATGTTACACATTTAATATCTTAGGAAAAATACTCATCTCATATATATAATCTTCAACAATAATGACAACAGAGGAAAAATATTATTGAAATATTTGTGAACTTAGAATGTGTCACACCTTGAAATCGGAATGACTTTGTTGCATTTTATAATATTTTTATTCATCGGTAAGTGATTTGAACCAAATGTAAGATGGTGGTTGAAAATCAACAGATGAATCATTAAGTGTGATAAACAATTAATTGAAGATAGTGAGTTGATTGTTCTTTTTTTTGTACGAGTTATTAAAATAAAAAGTTTGATAAGTGATCAGAATCTTTTAAGTATATTGATTAGAGTTAAAATTACTAAATGTATGAAATAATTGTATTTGAATCGACAACTAAAATGATTTGTTTTACTTTACATTACATATTGATGAAACAAAATATATATAATGGAATCAAAACATAAAAGAAGTACTGAAATTTAGAAGGTTAAGTATATTGATTAGAGTTAAAGTTACTAAATATATAAAATAATTGTATTTGAATGGACAAGTGAAAAAGTTTGTTTCGCTTTACATTATATATTGGTGAAACAAAATATAATTGAACCAAAACATGAAAGAAGTAATGAATACTAACTGCTATATTGCTCTCAGTGGAATTTTCATGTGCCAATGAACCCAATAATAAGTCAACAATTATATAATTTTGCTCACATCTGTTTTTCTACATATATGCTAGTAATCCTTTTGTTTTTCAATAGATGTGAGTCATTATTTAAAAAAAAAAAAATAGATGTGAGCCATGCCTCCTCAACTACTTTCTTCTATTTTTCAACAAGAGAGTCATTTCTCCTCGATAAAACTTAAAAGACCGGTTTATCAAAAGCATACAACCAGATCAAAGATACTATATATCCATCTCTAATTATAATCTCCATTTAATAAATAAAAAATATGTCTTTAAATATAAGTGTTATTTCAATTTATTATATTTATAAAAAAATATATTCTTTATTAATATTATTAACTTATTTTGAAATATGAAAAAAAAAAAAAAAGTTTGACACATTCAAATACATAAAATTATTTTAGTAATATTAATAAATATCAAAGAACACATTAATTACACTATTTTTCTTAATAAGAGTGAAGAAAGATAAAGTGATATATGTCAATCAAAGTAATGTATGTCAATCAACTAGTATTTACATAGATACATGGCACGTGGAGAATTTTGAGTGGAGAATTTTGAATTTCAATTGTGTTGATTTGAAATATGAATTATTGGTAAAACCTTCTGTACGAAATTTGTTGCAATTTTTTTTTTTAAATTTCATGTAATATCACCGTAAAAAATTTATACTATTAACACATTATGATCAATTATGTACGAAATTTTAAAAGTAATTATAATATATGTTAAATATTATTAATAATTTAATAGTTGCAATTGATTGTCAGTATAAAAACTATCTAGACTTACCGATGTATATAAATTAAAAAGAAATACTAACATGTATAAAAAATAAAAGAAAATGTTAACAAATATTCTTGGAGCACTTGTTAACAAATTAAATATAGAAATTTTTAATTGTAAATACATTGAAAATTGTATTTTCAACTAATTAAAGATCTAAATTTTGTTGCTTTTGTTGTAAAACTTCTATTTTTAATGGCACTTGTTAGTAAGATCCTAAATTAAATTTTTATTATAAAATTGAAAGTTTTAAAAGTTGGATAGATTAAACATAGACAAAAGATTTAAGAGTTTAGTTTTTATAACTCTATTATAGTTACTTCAAACGGTGCAGATCCTAACTTTACTATTCTTACTTTATTTTATTTTATTTTGTAGCATTTATTATTCATGTCAAACCTAAATAATTTAAGAAGATTACATTGAGTAATATAATTCCCTGACTGGTATTTTTTTAAAGACAAAAAATATTATAAAAGAGTTTTAAACTGTTATATCACCAATATAGACACATTACAACAGTTGCATTTAGACACCAACATAAACAACTTTTATCAAGCAACAATGCTCTTTTAATTTGGTACTGCATAGCTAAAGTCCCTCCATGCAACTAAATCCATCAAAACAAAACATCTTCAGAACTCAAGAAAATAACATAACATACTTAGGAATATTCCAAAATGTCATTTCTCTAAGCCATTTTCCCCTATGTGGCCAATGAACATTTTCACTAGTAACACAACATCCATGAAATAATTGAAAAATGTCAAGAACTTTATGAAAAGACTCACCAAATGATTAACATGATATTACACTACTACATTAATTAATTCATCTTTAGGTACTGCAATTTGATTGTATTGCTTCTTCAACCAAACATCTTGTAACTTCTGATCCTTCCTAAGTCAAAATACATACACACAATAGAAAAGGAAAATTATAAACAATATATAATAAATAAAATAAACAACAACTACAAAGAATAAAACAGATGGACCATAAAACGTGTGAAATCTAACTTTTAAATACACAATATGATTCCATATTTCATAAATTATATATCTTTTGGCTTGAAGCATCAAATCTATATTTCTGAAGTTGTATTTAGAATGAAATGTATACTTACTATTCATTCGAGGTAGAGTCATGTATCTATAAAAACTGGTCGGTATTTTAGTGAGGTGGGTGAGAGATAATTAATTGTATGTACCTTTCACTTGAGGCATTAGTATTTTTATAGTAATAAAAGGTGAGAAATTTTTTGGTCATTCAATAATTCACCTTGTCACCCATATGATTTTGATCACACATTGAGGTGATAATATATTAACTCAATCAACACGGTTTAACCTATGTCAAATTTAAATTAGGTTTTTTAAATTGACAAGACCAAAATTTCTTAAAATAATTTATTTAATTAAAAAGGTTATACTATAATTATATTGTGATTATTCATCTGTCTCCTATTTTTACTCACATGATATTAAATACACTATTAAAAGATGACTTTCCTATAGTACATTTAAGTGAATTTTATACTTTTGAAAGTTAACATTCAGTAAAATTAAACTATTAAGAGGTAGCTTTCCGTAAAATAAGGAGTTGCATTTGCCTAATCATATAGTATTGGGTAAAGGGAAATGAATAATCACATTCCCATATATAATAATATATGATCGGGTCTATTGCTTGTCTCTGTAGCTTTCTAGGATGAGTTTTGAAATTTTTACCCCATACCTCTTTTTGTTATACTCTTACTCCAACATTTTACTCAAATTACTTATTTTATCATGTTTTTTAGAAAATAAAATTGTTGTACTCTACTATTGACTATCTTCAATTGTGTTTTGAATTTTTTTTAACTTTTTTTAAAATAATGTGTTCTAAAAACTTAATTTAAGTTTTCAAGAAACTTAATTTAAGTTTTCTTAAGTTTTGGCTTGTGACTATTTGCTTCTTGTACCCAACAAAAGAGAACGAAGCAATATCGAAATAACAGAGAAAGAAAAAAAAGAATAACCCAATAAAAATAGATGGAAATTAGAGCATTAGACGTCTAGGGTTAATTCTAAGACATTAAAACTATTAAACCAAATAAAATAATTTTTTTTAATGATATAGATTGTTAGTGTAAAATTACTTCACTTCTCTGTCTAATGAAAATCTAATATTTTTACAACATCATTTCACTTTTTGTAAGGATATTTGATTGTATAACATGACAAAATAGTAGTCTACCATTAGATGGCATGGCATTGTAAAACAGTTTTACAGTCACTATATTTCCATTAAATTGAAAGTACTACTTATTCTAAAATCAGTGACAACAAGCTTATATCTTAGACATATAATTCAAAAGGAAGCAACTAAATTTTGAGCGTGTACAGCAGCATCTAGATTCATTTGCTGAAATCAATTATAATCTTTGCCTCCATGGTGCGTGTATCTATATTTATATTATTATCATAATACTATCATCACGTGCACATATCCCAAAAGCATGGCCAATGAATAATCTAAAGAATATTTGTCGAATGAATAGGGCTTAAAAAAGGGCCCAATTGTTGCCTAATGGGTAGCTAGTTCCTTCAGCTCCATTAGCACCGCACTGTAATTTTGCAATTGTTTCTGACAGAACATACAACATCTTCCTAATAGCTTACTCTTGATTCCATTCCACCTACTTTTTATAGATTTTAACTGAGACATCACATAACCTATTCACATCAAGATGCGGAGAACAGCAAGGCCAACAGCAGAGATTGAAACAAGTGTTCCTATGCAGTATTTTATGACCTCATATTTAGCTGCTTCCAGTTGTGCTCTTAAAGAATGAATCTCCTGAATATCATGACACAAATTAACAAAAAAAGAAAGAAAAAAAAAACACAATATTGGTAATTTTTATGAGCTGAAAATAAGAGAAACTTGTTTGTATGTGTTTCTTTGAATGAACATTTGATAAGTGCACTTTTAATTATAATTATTTTGTAAAACTGATTTTGTTAAATTTGAGTTTGAAATGAAATGGTTTGCGTTTGGATGTTTTTGCTGTAATCTAAAAGCAAATTTGATGCAAGACTTGGTGTAAGTTTTCAACTCAAAGCAAAAGCTACTTTTTATTACTTAGTCAAATAGAGATTTGTACACAACAATCTTATCTGATAGTAACCAAACATTCATACTTTTACTAAAATAGACAATCAATTCTAATGGATTCTACCATGAAATCAAGAGTAAACCTTCAATGTAGTCTCTAAACCATCACTCTCTCTAATATGTGGTTCCTAAACTTTACAAATATAACAAATAGTCTCTAAACTATTCTCGATGTATCAAGTTGGTTCCTGAATTACTTCAAAATTGGACAGTGATAGTTCAGAACTAACTTGATAGGTCGAGAATACTTTAGAGACTTTTATTACATTTCTATGGTTTAGGGACCAAATTGGAGATTTTCTCTAAAGTCAAACACACACTTACCCTATCAAGTTTGTTGGTCAGGTTGTTAGTTTCAGCACTCTGATTTGACAGTTCCTCCCTAGTTCTCCTGCAAATGCAATGAATCGTCAACCATAGCAGTGAAAACAAGAATTTCAATAAGTTCTGTAATCTTTGACAAACAGCACATTTGTTCTTTGCTTACCCCCTTTCGAGGTTCAAATCCAATCGCTGCCCAGCAGTGACTTTGTCCATTTCATACCTGCATCACAAACCATATGATTGCACCATTAAACTCATAACAAATCCAAATAGGAACAGCTATGGTGGTTGATCAAAGCCAATTGCTAAAACATAAATTAAAAATATACCTCAATTCACTGCGCATTTTCTCTATATCATTCCTAAGCTTCTCAGTCTCATGTTGCAACAGAGAAAAATGGTGCCCCTGAATTATAAGTTTTTCAGCATATTACAGCCCCACACAAACAAAACCAATATCACCAATAAAAACAAACAAATTAAAGAAAACAACAATATAAATTTAAGGCCGAGAAAGAAAAAAGGAACAATAATAGTTCTCATTATAATGCAATGTTACCAACCAAACTTAGAAAGTGTATGTATATTCTCTAATCATTACATTTAATCTCTTAAAGAATTGATTTAACAGAAAAGCAACAGAAGTACGTTATCCACATATCTCTGAACTGAAGTGCTTATTTTGACAAGTATCATCATTAATTTAACATAAGGAGCATAGTTAGATTATTAATTCATATCATATTTCCCCGTGATTAAATGAGATAAACCTTCAGGAGGACCACAATCAATGACCCAAAAATCCTATCATAGCAACAGACACGCATGAATAGTTTCAAATAGAATAAAGTCACAAACAGCCCATTTGATTGGATGATCTTCAAATATATAGGGTAACCAAACTAGGAGATTTAATGAATTTTTCTGTCTCTTGAGGTTAAAATTTGTGTTGGCTTTCTATACTATCTGGTTTTACAAATATCAGATTGTAGCAAGCTTTGTCTAAATCCCAAAATTGAACATATGGATCGACATGGGGCATCAAATTATTCCCCTCGACTGATCCTAACTCTAATTGTTTTGTTGAAAAGCAAACAAAGAGATCCATGGGTGGTTTGTCCTATTCAAATATTCATGACCAGTAAGTATTTCTTTCTTTTCAGATAGGTCCTAAAAAAGAGAAGGAAGGTTGGCATGCCGACATGCATCTATTACGGAATTCATCCGACCCAAGAGTACACTAGCCCTTTTTCTGGAATGTCCAGGGTCAACATCATTGAATTGGTAAGTCGTCAATCCCCAAAATAGAATATGTAATTGTCAAAATCTTTGTATAGGAGTACTAAAGGGATTTAGTTATACAGGAGTACTAATAGGGATTTCATTATATAGTAACCTTGTATATATATATATCTGATGTATTGTCAACATATTTCAATTCTATAAAATATATTTTTACCCTAATTCTTGAGAGTAATGTACTTTATCCATTGGTTTAAGGGAGGTGGTTGCACTAATTTCAGAAGTGCCCAAAATACATTGTTATAAAAGTTAGCGGCAAGTTCATGTTCATTGCATGCAATACACGAGAAGAAGTGAGTTGAATGAAAGGGAAGAAAAGAAAGAGAAGCCATCATCGGAAAAGATGGGGATGAAGGAACTAAGTTAAAATTACTTTAGTTTCAGATAACCTAGCCAAACAGTGGCATTATCCATTAGCATGTTTTATTGATGTACAGGACAAAGAGAATGATGGGTATTTTGCTTTTACCTAATACTTGGGGAGCAGGATGTATTCGCTAAATGTTTTAAGCTAATGCAAAAAATATTGTTCAACCTGAATTAGTGTAGCTAGTTCATGAAAAAAGTACTATAAAGGATGGCATCAGTAAAGTAGGATGCTTCCAGCCTGCAATATATATATATACAGCACAAAAGTCTTTTACGCAGCCCTAGCATATTCACTACAAATATGAACTCCACATCTTTGTGCACCAAAATCATAAAACTTCAAATCCATACATAAAACTTCCTCATACGTCATAATTAATTAATACCTGTGAGCTCTGTACTTCTGATTTGAATTTGGACAGGTTGGACTCTTGAATCATTTCAGTCTTAAAAAAAGAAACAAAATAGCTCATATTAATTAGTACACAAGTTGCAATATTCTGAATTCTAAAATAAAATCAACCACCACATTATGTAACACAAAGGCAAATTACACACCCCACGGAATCACAACAACAAAAAACGAGTGCATCACCAATGTAATCCCTAAAACTCTAGGCGTTAAGTGATTTGATCTCTGAAATTAACAAACTTCCAACATGATTCCAAAAAAATACAGTATTTAGCAGCAAAGGGTCTTACTTTCTGCATTTCTCCTTTTGATACCAATGCCTGAGACACATTTTCAAGACTATCATTCAAAACTTCAGTTATAGCAGCAGTTATAGCCTCAGCTTGTTTTGAAGGCACTCCTTGTCCTTCTAATCTCCTAACCTAGAAAAACCACACAATTCAAACAACAAAACCCATAAATTAAAACATGAATGAATTGAAATGAAAACCATTAATTTAAAGTAAAATATAAAACAAAACAAAAGGGCAAAAAGGATATTACAAGAGCCAATGTATCAACGAGAAACAAGTGTTTTCCATTGGATTTCACCAATTGAGTTTGTGAAAAACATCTCGTGCTTGAAATTGAAGATGAAGAATATGGATCGAAGATTGCAGTTTGAAACGAATATGATGGTGCTATTCGGGAAGCTCCAAAACCTTTTAATCCGGTTAATTGCCGCACGCGCCTAGAAATCGCGGCCATGGATAAATCGCAGCTCTAACTTTAGGGTCTGAATTCGAATCCGCGTGCAGAAAATCTTCGCATAAATTAAACTACGACACGAAGGAAGAATAAAATTGAAAGAGGGAAATAAAGAATATTAAAAGTGAAAATCAAAGCATAGAGTTTAGTTTCTCTAACATGTCGCGTTTATCGATTAAGAGAATGAAAATTGAAAAATAATTAAAGTAATTAAATAAAAAATGATTTGTTTGACTTGGGAAATGTGAAATGGACGGTTATCTTTTTATCTTAACGAATGACCAAGCCAAGTGAAGGGATGTGAGAACCTTCGACACGTTGTTGTTGGTTGCGATGAATGAATCACCAAAACCGAACCATAGCAAATAGTACAAATTCAAGGAACTCTCGTGTGTAAGGAAAGAAAACGTGTTGTTGTACTAAATAAAGGATGTGGGAATCTCTGTAGTTTACGATCACTTTCTTATTTTACATACTGCACAAAATCAGTGTCTTTCTTAATACAAAATTTGTGGTTTGTTTTCTGTTTTTTTTAATATAAATAAATAATGACATTTTAAGTAAGCCAAAAAAATTACATTTCCTTCTTTTTTTGTAATGAAAAGAAATTAATTTTAATATTCATAATTTTAATGAGAAAGAGGGAGAGGAAGATATTACGAGATATTATGTTCACTGAAGTTAACGGTGAAGAGGAATTTCAATGAAGACGAAATGTCAGTTTACTAAAAGATAATTTGCTTATTTAGGTGTTTGGTTCAAGGTATTATTATTAATTCACATTTCTTGAAATGATATTTCTAGAAATATTATTATTAATAAGAATAACATTTCTACTCTGCATTTGGTAAGTGTTTATTTTTTATAAAATTTATTTAACTTCAAAATATTAAAAATTAGAAATACAAATATATGTGAGTGATAGTAAATAACATTCTTGAGAATAAAAAGTAATTTTGAAATTTGAAACAAAACATAGGAATATTCTTAATCAAAAAAACATAGGAATGTTCTTAATAAAAAAAAGCATAAGAATGTTCAATTCCCAATCCAATATTCTCAAAAATAACATCGTCAACCTTGAAACGAATAGAGTGATTATATTAATTAATTTTGCATGTTGATTTTTAATCTTATTGTGTAAAACAATTTTCTCTAGTTACCAGTTATTAAAAAAAAACAGGCATGCTATGAATTAAAATGAAAGTTGTTTTTTGACGAAATAACTTTCATTTCAATACCAATAAAACTTGCAATACGAACATCAGTAAAGACTTGAGAAGTAGCATTTATGGCCACCGGTGCCAAACACGTGAACACTAGGGAAATATGTTGATAAAAAATAAAGATTCTATATTAATCTATAATCCACGACATGATAGCACCAAACACTGAAGATTCAGTTCACGTATTAATAGAGTTATGAACTTATGAGTGATGAATATTTGAAATTGTGTGGCCTCCCCTACCACTAGGCTTTCATATTAGAAAATGAGGAAAATAAGTCATGTTTCATATATTATTTCAATCTATAATCTATTCCTTTAATTTTTTTACTGATAAGAAAATATGAATATACATTTTCTTTGCGTATGTAATACATGTAAAAGGTTAAATTATTTACTATAAGTTTTGGTCATGCCCTCCCTTCATCCAAATTTCTGGCTCTGCTCCTGGCTGTATGGAAGAAACACCGTTATAAACAGGAAAATATGTATCCAACTGAAGTTGGTCTAAGATTTGTTGTGTAGCCCACAGATAAGATGAATGGCCTTCAATGTAATCTGTGACATCAACCTGCAAATCAAAATAACACCCATTTTATTAAATATGATGAATATTTAAATTTCATGATATATGTCAATGCTTCATATTGTTGATAAGAGTGCAGCTTGCAAGAATATTTATACGTTAACAAAGAGTAGGAAGAAGAATCTTACATTTTGGATCCCAGGAATATCAACTGGTTCAATTCCAGCTAATCCTTTTGTAAGTAGACTGTTCAAAGTAAAAATAACAATTATAATTATAATCATAATCATAATTTCAACTTTCTGTCCATTAAAACTGAAACATGTAACAATTTACTCAAAATAACTCTGCACATATTGATCAAAATAATTAATAATTTTACAGAAATTAAATTACGTAGTAATTATGCACAAATTGCCTAGAAATACATTTAATCAGGGGAAAATTAACTGTCATGCTAAGAATATAAATCCCTAATAAACCCTAGCTCCCTCGTCTATAAACTGTGGCAGACACCATAACAATAAAGAAGTGTTACTGTCCGCATACGAACAGCCATTAGACAGATTCAGGGTCCAGATCAAATAGCTGAAGTGGAGTTGATGAATATAAGGAAATCTGTTCTCATCCAATACTAACAACTTCATGAATACAAAACCACACATCATGCTATGAATTTTTAAAACTTTCTCAGGTAGGAGTAGGAGTGTATGTGAGCTAATGAAGTGGTAAGTATTTGTGTTTATTCAAGCTCGAGTGATTATAAGCTCAAACAAGTTCTATTGTTTAGTTATATAACAAGTATAGACACCCATGACTAAGCACATGTTTTCATTCACTGGTTGGGTGGAAAACATTGACACCTGGCATCACATGTCCTTTTTAACTGGAATAGAACAAAACTCAATTATAACATTAGCTGAGCTCTTTGTAGGGTTGAGATTTATAACTTCAGGCTTGAAATCAAACTGTTATTTAAATTAAGTTCTAACTTCGTAGGGCTGACATTAATAACTCACCAATAGCTTGTGTAGGTCGATGTGTGTATTCTATTGACATTTTCCTGAAGAAATGTAATTTTATTTATTATTACTATTTTACATCTACTACTAAACTCCAATCTCCTAGAGTCATATTTAAAATGAGTGACCATCACCAATATCATCCTTACATAAGTTATACCATTTCCATAGTTACAAATTTTATCTTCCAGTCTTGAGTCATGTTCATGGATTCATTATTATAAAATAATTTTACAACATGTTCAAGCATTAAGATGTCATTTAAATACTAACATACTCAAAAAACAATTCAAGAACAAATTTAATAATGAAAAAGATATTATTGAGCTATAAAGGTGTTAAAATCAAGCTCCAGACTTGACATACGCCAAACTTGAGCATTTTACACACACAAGCCTAGCTTAAACCTCGTATTTTTTTACCACTATGTTTTTATGTACCTGGCACGGAAGGCAACTCCAAGCATCCAATCTTTCCTTGAATAAGCATTTACAAACCTTCCTGCTACCATCTACAGAATACCAAAATATTTAGAAAAACAAATCATCGTCGTAAAACAGGTGAGGAAGTTCTATCAAGAGAAGAATTATATCTCCCATATAAACCTTTCTAGCAGCTTCCCAGTTCTCATCCTTGATTGGGATGGGTGCTCCAAGAAGTACAACTCTTTCTACTAGCTCAGCTGCCAATCAAAGGGTACACCATAAAATTAATAAGAACATCATGTTCAATAGATACACGCATGAAAAGAGTGCCCAAGGACATGAAATCGTATGCACCATCGCAAGAGTTAAAAAGATAAAGTAAGAAAAAATAAAGCTATCAATTTAATATAGAATGTCAAATAATCTAACACAATAAAGACAAACAAAGAGAGGAAGCTAGGGATACCTACCTCCATTTTCTGTTTGAGCCAAACACTGTAGGCACTTGAAAATAACTCTTGCTCCAAGAGAATAACCAACAAGTGTCACGGGCCTGAAACTCATTGATCAATATTACTGCATCATCTACAATTTTTAAGAATTTAAGTAAAAGAAATAGTAAAATACCTATTTCCCTGCAATCCTTTTAATAATACTTCGGCAAGCAACTTTCCAGCTTTGTTCGATCTGAAAAACAAATTAGCTAAGATAAGCATATCTGACTCTGAGTGTAAATTAGGAACAGAAATTGTTCGTGAAGTTTTCTGAAGCCATTACATTCATAAACACCTTTGTATCAACAAAGACAAACATAAAGAGATCTGTACATATTGTAGACCATCCAGTAAATTGTTTTTAAATAAATAAATAAGACTATGGGCGTTTAACCCACCCAGGTGTACAGTTCATTTTGGCAAAAGGTGAAGTTATGTGTAGATTTCACCTTAGAGATGCAAATGGTGAGCAGCAGAATTCCAAATTCCAAGGAAGTAGAAAACAAAAATAATAATACAATCAATATGGATCAATTGGTGCTGGTTGGAATTGGATATCCATCCAATCCATGAATCCTGAACAGGTTAAATTTCCTTAATAATATTTTAACACTCTAAACTATATCATTAGTTTATTTTTACCCATCGATTATGACCCAATACAAAATATGTGCCACCCTTAGGTTAGATGAAGTCTTACAAAAGCTACATCTAAGAATAGTGTATATCATATATGGCAACAATGTTCCCCCAAAAACAGATTAATTAAAATTAGTTCCTTGCAGTTGCCAACTTCCATGACTCAAGTTAAATTTGATAGTAACTTACGAATTACCAGCAAAATCAACTGAAACCCTCGTGAAAATTTGAAATGTAATAGTAGTAGTGTGTAGATATTTGATGAGGTGCAAAACATAAATCTTATACTATTTATACTAATTTTCTAGGCCAAGCACTATGTAGTGTAACAGTGTGCAACTAGTAAAAGCTTAGTCCAATAACATTGCAAACATAATGACAATCCTAATTCCTAATACTCAAAGTGTCTAGCATCTTGAATTGCATACATGATATCAAATGACAAAAGCACACAAAAGTTTTCCAACAGCCAAGCATACTTTCTAGTCTACTTAGAATCAAGAAACAAACTAAGTAAACCTGTTAATAGCTATTGTCCATTTACTGTCAATGAAATCAGTTGCTGCAAGTAATACAGCTGGCCATGCCAGTGCAGTTACAAGTGTGCTCAAAACTGTCATCATTGCCCCTTGCTTCATCAGCTGCATTGCAAGTCCTGATGCAAGTCATGGAAATATTAGCATTATATATTTTTAGTAACATAAAAGTGACAGAAACCTAAATTCCAAACCAATTACTTGAAGTAAGCCAATCCTGAATCGCAGTGCTCACAGCAATCAGATTTTTAGACTCCCATTGAAGTGAATACCTAACTTTTGGCAAGGCCATAAATGGTCATTTTTTGGGGGACCATCAATCATAAGAATGATAACAATACAATTTCTAGAATCAAGACAAATTTAAGTAAAATATATATAAGGTAATATCAATAATAAGGTATTTTTTAATCAACATGTTGCATCCAACCCAAGCATTTCAAGCTGAAAAGACCTTCCTTGACTGGCAACAATAGTAATGAAGTAAAATATTCACTATTTTACCTTTCCAAATTGTCATTCAATCCTTCCCATGGCCTTATAAAATCTTCCTTCTCAAAGACAAATCCGGAGATCAAGATCTCGACCCCTAGCCTCTGCAATCAAAAGCTTGAGAACAATCTAATTTGAAACTATAAACCAAGTGCCAAAGTATTATGATAATTGATAATACAAGAAAGGTAAGACAATGTTCGTAGTTCATACATGAGAATGCAGAAACACTGATCATAATTCAATTGAGGAACGTCTTGTCGCAAGAAAATAGTAATATGAAAGGTATAAAAACTTACGCCTTGGTTATGGTTTTCTCCGATAGGTTTGAAATCAAACTCATCAACACCCCCTACTCTCCTAGCCATTTTGCTTCCCGTAAGTCCAGCCCCAGCAGCTGATAGAAGTAGAACAAATTGATACATTAAAAATTAAACTGTGAATGACACTCAACGAAAGGGAAGATATATTAACATAGCATGAAAAAGTTCCGGCAACTCTAGTCACATTCGTACCACCAAATGATGCAGCAACAGCAACAGAACCAGCAACAGTTCCTGCAGCACCAGCAGCTGCAGCAAATCCACTGGCTCCAATTACTGGGATCAGAGTACCCAAAGTCGGGGCTAGAGCTCCAAATCCTGCAGCAATTGCTGGTGCAGCTAACCCTGTTGAATGGTTTAAAAAATCATAACCGTTTAGAAAATGATTTATTTATTAGTACTATATATTCCATTGTACATTCGGAAAGATATTAAGGTTTCCGCACCACCGGTAATAGCCAACAAGGCTCCCCCAGTAATTGCAGCTGCACCAATAATTCCACCACGCTTAAATTTCGCCCACTTGCTTCCCTTTGCTTGAGTTTCTTCTTTTCTGGATTCTTGCTCTTTAACGAAAGCCATTGCAGAACAAGCAACCATGGTCTCAATGGCCTCCTACAAAGTGAACATTCATCGTCATGTTTAGAAGAAATGAAACCAGTAAACATACAAGAATTTGATAACCGATAATATAAAAGATAAGCTCAACCCGGATGTCAGTAACATAGAAACCAAGGTGAATTTATAGGCAACATTCACCAGAACAAAGTTTACTTCCTGATATGTCTTGTTAATCCAGTATAGACAGACAGAAACCACGTCATTCATATTAAACTTATAACAATTTGTTCCGTCATCAATTAACTTGTATATTAAAAATATTCATCATGCAAAGTTTCAAACCATTTTTGTCCACTTGACATCAAGCCATGTTGCCAGCAACCGCAGAGCTACACGATGACGAGCATCATAACCCTTTCTCCTCCGTTTACATTCTTTGTCATCTTCACCCAAATTTGACAGACAAGCAGAGAGAAGTTCATAGAGAACCGTCACTTTCCTCTGATCACTAAGCATCATCACCTCTTCAATCGGTCTCTCGTCAACTTTACTATTATCGGATCCCTGGGGTGGATCTTCAAAATTGATTAAAGGGGCGACATCAGTCTCATTCTGAGTTTCCATGTTTACTTCAACCTTTTCAGAATTAGATTGAACATCAGCAGTTGAATATTTTTCACGGCACCGATGCTCGTATTCATGAATCCTCTCTCTTTTAGAGTTAGAAGTCTGCAAATTCTTTTCAATGTCAAGTAATAAAGCATCAACCGCTTTTGACAGAGCAAGTTCTTGGTCTAGCCGTTGAGCAGATTCAGCAGAACCATCATCATCAGAATCTTGAGAAAGCAATCTCATGAACTGAAACATTCACATACATTATAATCATGTGGGAAACAAAATCATCAAAGTGAATATGTAATTACTAATTGGTAATTGATCCCTCCATTCTAAAATAAGTGCCTTTTAGCATATAAAAAATAATCCCAAAATAAGAGTTGTTTTATTTTTTCAATGTGACATTAATTTTTTTTCCAGTTCTACCCTAAATTGATATTGAGTGCTAGGGGTGGGAATAGGTCAGATCAAGTTAGATTTAACATAACATTTTAAAGAATTTGACTTTACATGACTTCATATTTCAATTTTATTTTATTATTATAATATTATTTAAATTTAAATATGTCCAAAACTAAAGTAGAATATATATGATTAAATTACTAAAAGATTCGCAAATTTATAATTTAACATAAAGTTCAAAATCTAATATATAATAGTAATAGTAATAAAAAAAATATTATTCATATTTACTTAAATAGGCTGGCCTGACGGGTCTGAAATCTTTTTTTTCTAATGTTATATAGTCTAGCCCCGGATTGAGTGCACTACTTTCAATTTCAAGTCATAAGTCATTCATTATATTAAAGTATGCATTTATGACAATGATTAATAACAAAATAGTAATAAGAATAATATGAAAAAACCAAAGACGACACTTATTTTGGAACAGTAATGAATAAGAAAGAAAGAATTGTCTGTGAACAAAAGAAGAAAAGAAGTGAAGAGACATACTGGTCCAACATGATGTGTAGAAGAAGAAGAACCAGCAGTTTCCTCTAATCCATACCATGCAGATGAATCAATATCTAGAAACCTATTCAGATTCAGATTCAAATTCAGATTTAAATTCAAATTCAAATTTAGAATAAGCTAACTAACTAGAAGGGGAAAAGAGTGGAAGTAATACGAACTTGAAAACGGAGCGGAGCAAACCGGAATGGTGGTGGACCCAAAGATCAGGGTCATCGGAAACTGAATCATTGCTAGAACTACTAGTACTGGTTCGTTCGTTGTTGGAGAGGGAGTCATCCGAAGCGGGTAAGAGTAGCGATCGGGTTTGATTAACCTGGGATTCGTGAAGGGACAGTCCGAACAATGCTGCGGCAGCGTATCTCTGTGTCGGTGATAGAAACGACGTCGTCGTTGTGGTGGGCACCGTCGCCATTTGGGAAGTGATTATTTATTTTATTACGGAGATGAAACAGCGTCGTATTGTTGTTTGGTAGTAGCGTTATTGAAGTAAAAAATTGTAGATGATGATAATGAAGTCAAATTTTGAAGGTGAAAGTGTAAGGGGTTTTAAACATTACGGTAGATGGGTGGACAGTGACGTGGCGCACCGGGGGTTTTCATTTGGAGGTGTCCTGCGAACTTTGTAGGCCAGCGCAAATACTATTGCATCCTACTTTAGACAAGATTAATAGATGTAATAATAAATATTAATTAAAATTATTAGGGTTCGTTTTATGATCAAGAAAAGATGGTAAAATATTAAATTTGATTAAATATATATTTATTTATGAGACTAATTTTCATGCATTTATGGGCGAATGGTGGTGTATTTATGGGGTAGTTTTGGATACTTCATTTTTTTTAATAAATTGATATATTTTTATATTTAACTATCATAAATAAGTCTATTTCTCTAAAATTAATATAAATGAGTCAGTTAAAAAATTATTATTTGATTGATAATTTTATTCATTTTATTTGGTTGAGAATATGAAATAACAAATACTTTTTAAGGAGAAAGATAGAAAAAATTATGGGCTATTGTGATCCTTCCAAATATCACAGACATCCACGCTAAAATAAGAACTCCAATGAGATTGACCTAAATCAATATCATTGATAGACAAATTTCAATCTAATCAATTATACGCATCATGGCTAAAAAACATACTCTAGTGATCCAATCAGAACATCAAAAAAATCCTTAACTTCACCACAATCTCTTAACATATGCATAATGATTTAAGGACATTCACAACAGCACGAACAAATATTATATGTGGAAATCACTATAAAGTGTCTTTCATCATTTATAAGGAGTCTAATATGAGTTAACTTCCAAAGAAAATCTCTATAACGATTATGGACATTCCAACTCCAAAATTTCTCAAATATAAGATCATGATCAGGAGTGATATTTTGTCGAGAATAAAGAAGCTCGTAAACACTTTTTAAAGTAAAATGACCATATGTTATAAGATTTCAACAAGAAAAATCACATCTTCTTGGAGCAAGGGGTTTGATAGAAGCAATTTTGTCACAAATATATCTGGGCACATACCTCTCAATTTTGTCCCAGTTCCATCTACCTTTTGAAGCATAATTAAATACTGAAAAATCAAATTCCCAAATAGAAAATAACACCAGATCCAATGGTCCTTCAAAATCTTGTATCATGACCATCTTGAATTACATGTAATATTTTTCTTTGACATCTTTTCAAATATTTACAATAGTCTTTTAGGTAGAGGATGAAACATAATAGAAATTTACATAAGGGATACTGAAAAAGCAATAATTATATTTGACTTTCATAAACTTAATCCACAATTTATCTGAATAGGTCATAAGATCTCAAACTAATTTTCATCGTGTAGGCCTTATCTAACATACAAACTTTTGAAATCCAAACCCCTGATATTTTAAAAGACAAAAAAAATTTCATGAGACAAAATGTACTTTATGTTGATTTATAGTTGGTTCCGTAAAATGAATAAAATTACATATAATAAGTTAGTTTCTAAAATATTACAATAAGAAAAAAAAAAAGTTAACAAAAATAAATATTTGGATGGGGCAGGGTTTTGCGGTGTCATCTCGGAAGCCCTTTTCTCGCTCTGCAACTGCAATTGTGCTATC
Organism: Cicer arietinum; assembly: GCF_000331145.2. Taxonomy (NCBI): domain Eukaryota; kingdom Viridiplantae; phylum Streptophyta; class Magnoliopsida; order Fabales; family Fabaceae; genus Cicer; species Cicer arietinum. The sequence goes on from NC_021166.2 coordinate 15,941,598, forward strand.
CGTTGTAATTCATTCACTCACAAGCTCTTTCTCCACTCTCAGATGATGATTCAACTCTGAACACTCAACACTTTCCCCCTTTTCCTAACGCCAAACCAAAGGTAACACTTTCCACCTCTTTAATAATTTCACACATATTGCTTTCACTTCCATTGCTCACATTCCAATTCACACGGTGTCTTTTCTCTCTCATAATAATTTCATTTCGTCTCTTCCACTTTCATTCTCCTTAGTCTTACTTTCGAATCATTCTATTTTTTTATTTTATTTTTACGATTTACACGAGGTTTTATTTTCTTCACCGATACTGTCGTTTTCTTCAACCCTGCACGCCGCACTTACTTCACTGATACTGTCGTTTATCTACTTATCCATCAATAAAAGGAAGACAAATTTTTGGAATCCCAAAACATAGCGATTTAGTGTTCTGGATTATAACAATTAGTTAATTGCATGATGGTAGCAATTAGTTTGTAGTGTTTTCAATTGTCGATTGCTGAAAATAACAGATTGTTCAAATTCCGCAATGCTATATAGTGTCACAACTTCTGCTATTTGACAATACTTTTGTTGGTTTGTATTGCATTGCATAATTACCGAATGTATCTTTGTTTAAGTGATATTACTCTCTTTGTCCTGTGTTGTTCATTGGTTTTTCTTTTGTGTGTTTGAAATTTATAGCATCAAGTTGTGATCTCTATTCTCCCAAGGCAAAAGCAGATAGGGTTTTATTTTCTGAAGTTTTATTTTTATAACAATGATTGTATCTGGGTTAAGTGGAACTCTCTCAAGATGCCCCCAATTACCTCCTGGTTGCCTAGAATCACGCCGTGTTCGGGTCATGGCCTTTTCTGTGGCCGGTAAATGTACACAAAGGACAGCATTTCCCAGAGTGGAAAGGTATGCTCAATTATCATTACCTATTCAACTTGGAAATCGATGTATGGTTCATGCTTTGTGGAATGGTAAACAATTCATTATTTTCCTCACCCTGTCAATTTACAGAACGAGTTTTTCATCTCCTGGATTAAAATGCAACAGAAGACAAGTTCTATTGGTCAGAAGTGCCATGGATGCTTCATACGGTGATATGTCAAATGATTCTGCTGGTAAATTTTCTATCTTGATGATGAAGCTCAATTCTTATATTTCATGATATAGAAATTCTCATTGCAAGGTTAAGATCTTGTGAAACCGGTATGTAAGTTAAATGGTATTTTTTTTTTGAAATAATAGGTATTGTAAAGAAAAACTAAACTTGAAAATGATTCTGTGATTATTATGGATTTTTTTTGCTGTTGTCTTGCCCATTGGTTTGTAAAGTTGAAGCCATCTCTTCCTTTGATAATTACTTAAGCACAATCATTCATAATTGCTGGTGTATGCGATGCTGAACTAAAATATGTTAAAAATAAAGTGTTACGTTACAAGCCCAAGAGGTAGGTGCCAGGTGGCTAGATCATAAGGAGTTCAAGGAGGAATTTGTTTTTCAGTTTAGTTTAGTGTTTTTTTCTTGGCATGTGAGGTGGGGAGGAGTGTTTTTTCAGTTAAACAACTGGTTTATGGGAGACAGACAAATAGTGCCTACTCTTTGGCCAGAATGACTGTTTCTCTTCCTTCCCACCCTTGGGAATGGACCCTGTCATGTTAAGTTTTAACATGAGTAATGACCTTGTTATGTGAAAATCTCTCTCCCTCTTCCTCTTCCTCTTCCTTTTCCTCTCCCTCTCCGTCTCCTCTCTCTCTCCACATGAGTCATGACTCGAAGTCGAACCCTTTGTTTATGCACATGATACTTTGAATCACCTTATATAAAACCAACAATATATTATAGCTTAACTTGCTGCTCCTTTGCTACAAATGCAGCTGTTTTCCCAAGAATTAGTGTGAGCGATCCATATAAGCGACTTGGAATAAGCAAGGAAGCTTCTGAAGAAGAAATTCAAGGAGCTAGAAATTTCCTGATTCAAAAATATGCAGGGCACAAGCCAAGTGTAGATTCAATCGAGTCAGCGCATGACAAAATAATCATGCAGAAGTTCTATGAGCGGAGGAACCCAAAAATTGACATCAATAAAAAAATGAGGGAAGTCAATCAATCTCGATTTGTTCAGGCTGTCAGAGGCAGATTTCGCACTCCATCCACGACATTCATTATAAAAACTTCACTGGCATTTTTGCTACTTGGTGTTCTGACTGTTCTCTTTCCAACTGAGGAAGGGCCAACACTTCAGGTAGCATTATCTCTGATTGCCACAACGTATTTCGTATATGATCGGCTGAAGAGCAAGATAAGAGCTTTGTTTTATGGGTATGTAAACAGTGATTTGTCTCATTCTTCTAAATATATTAAACATATACTACTTCACTTGACAATATTGTCTACCAGACAATGATTGAGCATTTTTCATTTTGATAGCATCACTTATTCCCAATGATATTAATATCAATCACTGTTGTCAATCGCGGATCGCAGAAAATAACTGTTTGTTCAAATTCCGCTATGCTACAATATAGCACTGCTATAGTCGCTATTTGGCAACCTATCAATGTGCCCCTCTCCTCGCGGATCGCAGAAAATAACTGTTTGTTCAAATTCCGCTATGCTACAATATAGCACTGCTATAGTCGCTATTTGGCAACCTATCAATGTGCCCCTCTCCCCTTTAAAATTTGATGCATTTATGGTATCTCTCTCATCTCATTATGTTCTCCTTATATACATTTGTGATTTGATGCAGGGTTGGAGCATTTATCTTTTCGTGGCTGTTGGGAACCTTCTTGATGGTATCAGTAATTCCTCCCATTCCTATAATTAAGGGACTAAGAGCATTTGAAGTGACCACATCATTGATAACATATGTTTTATTATGGGTTTCGTCTACCTATCTTAGATGAAGAGCTAAAGCTCTGTATCTTAATTTGACTGCTGGGTTTGATAGCAGAAGACTAGTTTTTTTTTTTAGTGGAAGTTTACATAATGTTATGGCTTACCTTATTTAGATGTCACATTATAGTCTTTTTTGTTGAATTGGCTTTTATGTTATTTGTTGTTTAAATATTTGAATGAGCATACATACTGGAATTTTGGAGGCATGACAATGAATATGACCAAAGCTTTTCTTGTTGTCTATACTATCAAATTATAGTTATTGACCAGTTTGTTTATTTATACAAATTAAAATGCAGAGTTCTATTGCATATTGTGAGTGATTTTTCTCGTGAAATTGGAAAGTATTCAAAAGTTTTGGTATAACCCTTCGCCTGTTTGATATATTAAAAGTGAAAATACTAAAACGAATTTCCTTATGAGAGAAATAATAAAAACATACGGGCATTATTAAAAAAGATGTTTTTATTTAAGAGTTATAAAAATAGATGTTTGTTGGGGTTTTGTTGACTAAGAAAAATTCAACAGACAATTCAACCCATTTCCCATGTTTAATAGGGTGCAATTTTTCCAACTCCTCACAATTCTAAAAAGTTACACAATTTTTAATGTAACCTTGAGATGGAGAAAGCAGGTTTGGAGAGAAAACTTCAATTGCAACAACTTGAAGAGCTTAGACTTGAAGCTTACGAGAACTCTCGTATCTATAAGGAGAAAACTAAGTACCTTCATGATAAGATGATTTCTAGGAAGAAATTTTCTAATGGCCAAAAAGTTTTATTGTTCAACTCCCGTTTGAAAATTATGGCTGGGAAACTTCGATCGAAGTGGATTGACCCTTTTGTTGTTACTAACATTTTTTCTTATGGTGCAGTGGAAATAAAAAGTGAAAACACCGAGAAAATGTTCAAAGTAAATGGACAACGCCTCAAGCTATTCCATGAGAGCTCTGTGCTTAAAGATGCTACCATAGAAGAACTCTCCTTGGAAAAGCACATCTACACTGAAGTTTAAACAAGGAGCTCCATTTCCTTACTCTTATTTTATACTTGTTACTTTTATTGAGGACAATGTGTAATTTAAGTGTGGAGGTATTATTTAGGATTTTATTTGTTATATTTCAAAATAAAAAATAAATAAATAAATAAAAATGGACATTGCACTGCATGCTTTTTCATCAGATTTTATGGTTGTAAATGTTGAGAGTTTGTTTGGACTGACATGATTGGATAGTATTTTTGGATTCTTTGTAAAATAAATTGGATTAAAATGCTAAATTATATATCATTTGTGATAAGTCATTAACATTTGTGAGATTTTTGAACCTTATTATGAATGAAATACATTTTTTCATCTTTTTTTTTGTGTGTGTTATCTCACTCATGATTGCTAGTTACGCCATAACTTGACTTGACTCTTGTCCCATGCATATATTGAAATGATCTAGACATTTGTTTCTGATTAAGCTACTAGCCAAATAAGCCTACCCCACAATTATCCATTTGTTTAAGTCTCTTTGAGCTTAATTATCCTATTCTTTGTTATATAGCTCATTACTAGCCTAAAAGTGAAAAACAATGAGTTGACTCAATCTTGGGGGATAAAGGAGTATTTCCTTACATAAGTGTAGGGGTGCTCAACTTATTTGTTTAAATTTGAGGGTTATAAAAGAAAAAAAAAAAGACAAAAAATATATATGAGGAAAAATGGTTGTATTGTGAGCAAAGACAATGTGAAAATAAAAGTCAATGATATTTTTTGAGTTACTTCTTAATGTTGTTTTTCTCTCTTAATCATTACTCTTTTATCCTCTTTGATTTTCAGCCCTAGACTTGTTAGGATTATCTCACCCTTACATTGGCCATATTACAACCTAAATAAAGACCTTTTGATCATTATTTGCATGTGTTTCAAATATAGATTATAGATGTTTGTCAAGCTTATGTTAGTGCTAACTTTCATGATGTGCTTTGAGTGTAAAGAGTAGCCCAAATACTTTAAGTGTATTGAGAGAATTTTATATCCTGGGAGAACTCTATCACTTATGATGCATTCTTTAGTTAACTTGTCATCTTGTTTGCCTTGTTTGCCTTAAGCTAGAAATATTTTTTTTCTCTCACCACTTTGCATTCATAAGAATATTTGGAACCCCATGCATTGTTTTGCTCGGAGTGCAAAAGTTTAAGTGTGGGGAATTTGATCATAGCATTTGGGCACATGTTTTTAGTTTGATATTTTAAAAGCTCTTTATAGCTTAGATTAATATTTTTAGTTTGTTTCTAAACTTTGGGTCGAATTTGAATTATAATTTTATTATTTGCATTTTAATTTTATTATTTGTATTTTGACTCTTTCTCGCTCTGTAGGTCATAACTTGAGCTCTGGATATCAGATTGGCGCATATGAGCAGGCGTTGAAAAACTATAAATCCGAGCTACAACTTTTGTGTTGGAAGAAAAGACGAATTCCGAATTTTACTGGGCCTAAATTGCAGATTTCGTAATCTGAATTTTAAATTTTGTAATAATTTTACTTAGCGGGTCACTTGTTTTTAAACCCTAAAGCCCAATATCAAGTACTACATATTGACAGTTTTGTTTCTTTTCTAAGACGGAAAAAATTAAGATTCAAATTGCTATACATAAACAGTTTTTATTTTAATATCATGGAATGTTAATTTTATAAGATTAATCAACGAGTTCATAGTTTCATCTATACCTTGAGATTCAGGTTACACTGTCAATTTTGATTCATGATTCTATTCTTGTTTATTTGATTATATTGATATTTTGATTGCTTAAATTGAATTTCAATAAGATTGATTAAATTTATTTGACAGAATTTGATTTCGATTTCTAATTTAATTGAATTATAATTTTGCGACGCTTGATCGTTAATTGTAATATTTTGATGATTGTGATGCTTAATCCAATCAAAGAAACTAAATTCACATAGGATTGATTACGCTTGTTTGATCAATTATATAGTCAAATAAGAATAGAATCACAAATTAGAAATTAAACTCATTGATAGAATCTCTGATAGGTCTGAAATAGCAAAACAATTAATCCACTTATTCGAGTTTCAGACCTATCAGAGATTCTATCAATGAGTTTAATTTCTAATTTGTGATTCTATTCTTATTTGACTATATAATTGATCAAACAAGCGTAATCAATCCTATGTGAATTTAGTTTCTTTGATTGGATTAAGCATCACAATCATCAAAATATTACAATTAACGATCAAGCGTCGCAAAATTATAATTCAATTAAATTAGAAATCGAAATCAAATTCTGTCAAATAAATTTAATCAATCCTATTGAAATTCAATTTAAGCAATCAAAATATCAATATAATCAAATAAACAAGAATAAAATCATGAATCAAAATTGACAGTGTAACCTGAATCTCAAGATGTTGATGAAATTCTGAACTCGTTGATTAATCTTATAAAATTAACCTTCCATGAAATTAAAATAAAAATTGTTTATTTCTTTTAGCAATTTGAATTCTAATTTTTTCCGTCTTAGAAAAGAAACAAAACTGCCAATATATAGTACTTGATATTGGGCTTTAGGGACGGAGAAAACAAGTTTATTTTAGACAACACACAAATTGTGTTTTATTTAAATGTATACAATGGAAGTGATTGAAAAATTGCTCCCTTTATTTGAAGGCTTTTAGACTTATCTCAGTTATAAACCCTACGTAAGCTTGCCTTGATTTTTTTAACTTCGATGCCCATTGACTTTTTTATGGTAATCTATATAGTTGTTATTTGATTAAGATGACAATACATGATTTTGATTTGTCATTAGAAAAACAGTCTATTAGAAAACTTTTCTGTTTATATCGTTATTAAGATAACTTTTTGAAAGATATAATAACATAAAATCACCCAATCTAAGCATTGTCACAAAACACAAGAGTATCCTCTCAGTTATAACCTTCAAAGAATAAGCTTTGTGCAGCCCCTTTCAAGTAGTTATCCAAATGAAATTTGACGCATACCAAAATTAGTCTTGTAAAAATTTCCACTGAAATTGACAATTGACATGAATGTGAATTATTATTGAGTACTACTTCAAGAGTTCAACCAAACATTTCAACAGCAAAAAAACATTAATTCATTACCCTCTGATGCTTTCAATATGAGAGTCACACTGGAGGATACTAATCAAACATAGAGATCTCAATGGATGCTGAATTCTCCAAATCCACCTCCTCTATGGAAAAAGCTAATTAGTCCAGTAAATAAATAATATGCTCTTTTTTTCATCCAAAAAGAGAACTTGCCATGAATATACTGTTTCTTTCTTTGGAAGTTTATTTCCAATACTTAGCTTGTTCAGAAATTATGATGCTTTCAAGTTTAAAGATAAATTAAAAATAGTGTTTTTGAAACCAAACATTTCCCTAATAGCTCAAGTAGTGAAACTGTGTATGATATTTGTTATGTGGAAAAGAATTCTTCTACAAACTGGTTCTCAATTATCAAAACACATTAGGAAACACTTGGATGGCAAAAGCAAGTCAACAAACACCCATATTGTCAACACTCTTGTTGCATTATATGAATATGCATCCAAAACATAGGAGAAAGAATTGGACAAGCACTGTTGGGGGAGAAATAACAGGATGAGGCAAAGGGGTTACTAATGACATTAAATGGAAGGAGTGAAATCAGCGTGCATTAAGTACAAGAAATGTCTTAGGAAAGGCATTCTGTTTTACACGTATGTTCTGTCTTAGGATTGTTCAGTTAATACAAATTGTGATATATTTCAGTTAATACAAATTGTGATATATTTCAGTTAATACAAAGTGCGATATATTTCATGGAGTCATAAGTGATTGTATCATGCACCTCATATGCAATTAATCATATAAAACTCCTGCCTTCGTCAATGCACTCAGATAGCCATAAGTCCATATGTTCTTGAATCTTTTGCCTTACTTTGTGAACTGCATCAGGGGAACTGCAGTTCTTCTCATTACCTGGAAAAAAATTCACAACCAGAATTTTGGTTAAAATATATTACAACCATGCATTTAACAAGAAACTAGCACATTTGTATCTAACTACCATGACATTTTACTACTATTAATTTTCATCCTTTTTTTGTAACCATGAGATATGTTAGATGATGTATTTGTGAATCATGCAAATTATACACTGAAAGGATAATAGTATGAAGTTAACTCTGACATAATTGAGCTAAAATGTTGCGCATACCTTCAATGACCAAAGGAGATTGAGGACATCCTCGCAAATCGGTACAATGGCCGCAATTATTACACGTGATAAGGTAAGAAGGCACTGAAATGTTTTAAGTCATTAAACAGCATTCAGTGAACAAACAAATGTATTTTGCATTGCATAAACTATATATTTTATAATTGTATCAATATGGTATGACTTGGAACTCTTCTTTCCCCCTTTTTATGTAAACAAGCCTAAGACTACTACCAGGTACTGATTGAACCATAGCCTAAGATCATGTGGCTTAACGTTCAAACAACTAACACATTACATGGTGGAACTTTGATGCAAAATCAATCAGTCATTTCTCGAATAATCATCAAATAAACAATCCATGTTGGATTTTAGAGAAATGTCAATCGTGTTAACAAAGAAAAGAGAAAGCAAGAGGAAGAAGAGAAACAACCACTCTAGGGTTTCATAACATAGAATGAACCAAAACCAAAGTTAATAGGGTTACAATGAGTATATATATAAAAAAATAGAATTGTCTAAAATAGTCTAAAATACCCTTACTACTAATATATAATAATATTATCTAACAAATCGGACATATTTCCACAGTGATGGCAAGGATAAAGAATGTCACTGACTGAACTGCAGAAAAATTGTGCTTGCTGAGCCTCGAGGTCTGTCCTAGTGCTGGTGAGTCCCTGGGACCAAACTCACCTAAACTTTATTTTACCAAAAAAATAAAATAAATAAACTGGTAGAAAAATTAAATGGCAACTCACTATCAGGGGATGGACTTTGTTTGGAAGCGTGACGCCATGGATCTTGTGAGCCGTTTGAAAATATTATTTTTGAACCTGTCCATATACATTACATTAGGAGATATATTAAATCAGAGCGAATTTAAGATACTTGAATAAAAGTATATTTTCAGAGTAAAACCATAAAAGAAATGTATAATATGTAGCATCCAAACATGAGAAGCCTATAATGAAGTTTTATTTTGAAGAATTTATTACCTTTTGTCACTAACTTATAAGTTATAATAGTCAGCTGAATCAAATATGTATGTAAAAGATAAACTCATTGTCAAAATGACTTTTAAGTTCAGGTTCAGATTAAATCAAGGCCATACAAAGATAATGTTTAGTTCTCAAATACCACTAATGATAACACAAAAAGAAATAACATGTGTATAAAATGGAAAAGTAAGAGAGTCATGTAAATTGTAAACACATTGTTAATAAATTTTACATATATAATTAATTAATATTAAGGGAAAAAAGAGAGTAACAAAAAAAATTCAGGCATAGGTTAGTTACTAGACCAGCAATTTTTGTGCCTCCATAGTATAAATTAGTGGCATCGACATCAGGAAAGACGCCATCTCCAAAGACATTTTCGCAAAGGTCCAAATGGTATCTACAATGTATGAGAAACCATTTTGTAGAAGTTAACAAGATTCCAGAGAAAAAATATTCAATAAAATAAAGATGTCAAAAAAACAAAGAGGAGCATATCAAGCGAATACCGGAGATCAGGAACTTACTTTGTGTCAACTTTTGAGGAACGTATGCTGTCATTTGAGGGAGCCACCTGAAAATAAGCCACTTCAGTGCAAACTTGAAACCACCATAATCGAGATGAAGAGTCTTCATTGATTGCAGTTTTTTTCAAATATTTCTGGTCATAAGTTTGTACATTGACGCCAAAGCTTTCGACGTAGTACTGTTTGACATATTTGGCATAAGCATCCTGCATATTGATGTGAATCAGGAAATAAATAATAATTTATAATTATATTTATCAGTTTTCCTAAAATTAGTTAGACAAATCAGGATTTGATTTGATTCTCTTAATTTGTAATTATTAGATATAAATGTTGTAACGATTATTTATACTGAGAAATATCAAAGCAAAAAGGGCATCAAACCCTAAATTGTGACATGGTATCAGCAGGTTCGATCAAACCTGTGAGTTCTTAGTTAATCTTGGCTTTATTCAGCGACATCCCACTGGATCGCTCTTGAAAATTGTTCCTTCCGTTCTTGGTACTTGCTTGTTCCGTGATTAAGTTGCAAACTCTCAACTATAACTGGTTGCGGTTCGATTCTTGGTTTCATCTTCGCGATTCCTGATTGTTGATTACAATTCTTCGGTGTTGCGATTGTGCTTTTGGGTTGTTTCTCGCTGCTGCTCGTTACTGCGTTTCTGGGTCTTTCTCGCTGCCGATCGTTACTGCGTTTCTGGGTCATTCTCGCTGCTGCTCATTACATTCTCGTTGCTGCTCATTACATTCTCGCTGCTGCTCGTTACTGCGTTTCTGGGTCTTTCTCGCTGCCGATCGTTACTGCGTTTCTGGGTCATTCTCGCTGCTGCTCATTACATTCTCGCTGCTGCTCATTACATTCTCGCTGCTGCTCATTACATTCTCGCTGCTGCTCATTACATTCTCGCTGCTGCTCATTACATTCTCGCTGCTGCTCATTACATTCTCGCTGCTGCTCATTACATTCTCGCTGCTGCTCATTACATTCTCGCTGCTGCTCATTACATTCTCGCTGCTGCTCATTACATTCTCGCTGCACTGCGTTTCTGGGTCATTTTCGCTGCTTGTTTATTGGTTTCCGCTCAGCCGTCGCTGCTTGCGTGATCGCGTTTGGTTGTCTCGTGGTAATTTTTTTGTTACAGACCTGTTGTTTAAGAAAGCATTTGATTGATCCCTTTGCTAGCTTCAGTTATTTTATTCTTAATTTTCTGTCTGCACATTACTGAGAAAAAAAAAAAAAAAAAAAAAACTTTTTGCCAGGGTTGGGTTTTTAAAAAAAAAAATT
>NC_021166.2:15953024-15954117 GCF_000331145.2 Cicer arietinum
GGATCAATTTCTCATGAAACTTCGTCCGGAATTTGAGGTTGTTAGAGGTGCTTTGCTGAACAGAAATCCTGTTCCATCTTTGGATACATGTGTTGGTGAACTTCTCAGAGAGGAACAACGTCTCCTTACTCAAGGAACCATGTCTCGTGATGTTATCACTTCTGAACCTGTTGCATATGCTGCTCAGAGCCGAGGTAAAGGTCGTGATATGCGACAAGTCCAATGTTTCTCGTGTAAACAGTTTGGCCATGTCGCCCGTAGTTGCAATAAGAAGTTTTGTAATTATTGCAAGCAACAAGGTCATATTATCTCTGATTGTCCTACGCGCCCTCCACGACCAACACAACATTCCGTGCAGGCACTCCATGCCACTACGAGCTCCGCAGTTGGTCCTTCCATTTCTAGTGCCTCTACTGGTGGTGCTCTACAGCCTGAAATGATTCAACAAATGGTACTTTCTGCTCTTTCAGCCTTGGGAATTCAGGGTAAGTCTTCTAATGTTTCCAATCCATGGTTTCTTGATTCTGGTGCATCCAATCACATGACGGGTTCTTCTAAATGCTTGCACAATTTACATTCTTATCATGGTAATCAGAAAATTCAAATTGCTGATGGTAATACTATTTCTATCACTAATGTTGGTGATATCAACTCTGATTTTCGGGATGTGCTTGTATCACCTGGACTTGCTTCCAATTTATTGTCTGTTGGACAATTGGTGGACAACAATTGTAATGTTAATTTTTCTCGTGATGGTTGTCTTGTGCAGGAGCAGGTGTCGGGGAAGGTGATCGCGAAGGGGCCTAAAGTGGGACGATTGTTTCCACTTCAATTTATTTCGAATCATTTATCTCTTGCTTGTAATAATGTTTTGAATTCTTATGATGATTGGCATAGAAAATTGGGTCATCCAAACTCTGCTGTTTTGTCTCATTTAGTTAAAACTGGTTTGTTGGGAAATAAAAATGTTGTTTCTCATGCCTCTATGCCATGTTCTGTTTGCAAATTGGCTAAAAGTAAAACACTTCCTTTTCCGTCTGGTGCTCATCGTGCTTCCACTTGTTTTGAGATGATTCATAGTGATGTATGGGGA
>NC_021166.2:15955734-16033985 GCF_000331145.2 Cicer arietinum
TAATGTGAAATATCACCGCGATGAGGGTGATCTATTGTCGGATCCCTTATTGTATCGACAACTTGTGGGTAGTCTTAATTATTTGACAATTACTCGCCCTGACATATCATTTGCTATTCAACAAGTAAGTCAGTTCATGCACTCTCCTCGCCACCTTCACTTGGCAGCAGTTCGTCGCATAATTCGCTATTTGCTAGGTACCTCTCAACGAGGTCTCTTCTTTCCCATTGGCACAATTCCCAAATTGATTGCCTATAGTGATGCTGATTGGGCAGGGTGTCCCGACACTCGGCGATTAGTCACCGGTTGGTGCATGTTTCTCGGTTCTTCACTGATATCATGGAAAAGTAAGAAACAAGCAAGAGTCTCTAAATCCTCTACAGAATCAGAGTATCGTGCTATGTCTACTGCTTGTTCTGAGATAATTTGGCTTCGTGGTCTTTTGGCTGAACTTGGATTCCCTCAAACAGAGCCGACGTCTCTCTATGCCGACAATACAAGTGCTATTCAAATTGTTGCAAATCCTGTTTTTCATGAGCGCACCAAACATATTGAAGTAGATTGTCACTCTATCCGTGAGGCCTATGATAATCAGATTATATCCATCCCTCACATCAATACTCAGTTTCAAGTTGCAGACATTCTTACCAAAGCTGTTCCTCGCCCGCGCCATCAGTTTCTAGTTAGCAAATTGATGCTTCTTGACCAGCCGCATCAATTTGAGGGGGGGTGTGAATCAGGAAATAAATAATAATTTATAATTATATTTATCAGTTTTCCTAAAATTAGTTAGACAAATCAGGATTTGAATTGATTCTCTTAATTTGTAATTATTAGATATAAATGTTGTAACGATTATTTATACTGAGAAATATCAAAGCAAAAAGGGCATCAAACCCTAAATTGTGACAATTGAGTTATATAGTTTTAAATTATACATACATGATACATCTTGATAAAAAGAGATCCTTTGGGAAATGGAAAAGAGAAAAGAGAAACTATTCGGTAGGAAATGGAGACCAATGAAATAAAAGGTGGTTTGTTATACTCTTAAATTTAAATAAAAAGAAAGCTCCCTTGAGGAAGTTTGATTATATTCTGGAAAAGGAGCAAGATTGAAAAGCATACCACCAAGTCGTCCCCGGCCTTCTTTGCTTCGACCAGAGGCTTGCATAATTTATCTGGATTTCCATATTGAAACTGTAGCATTCAAAGATCCAGAAAAGGGAACATGATATAATAACGGATTTGAATACAAGGAATCACAATGCATAAGAAAAAATAGCTACTATCATACGAATTACCGCTATAACAGCAGCATCAGCCAGAAAATACAAGAAGTCTCCATCAATTTCAAGCTGCAGAATAGGGAAAGTCAACATTATAGCATGTAATCTAAATAAAAAGTCTAGTAGGGAACACAATTCATGTTCTGTGGAAAACTTTAAAGTAATTTTCAAAGGAAAGAGTAACTAAGGAACAAAGCATACATCATCTGCATTAAAAAATGCCCTCAGCGCCTTTCCATCAGTTGCGAGTTTTGTTTCAATGATTTGAGTAGTTTCTTGTAATGCCGCTTTGCACTCAGCACCGGCCGACTCACCGATCTGCATGTAAGAACTCAAAATTCAATTTGCCATAACTTAGAATAAGATGGAACTTTGAGCTAGTTTTAGCATCTAGACTAAAGACGCTAAAAAAGAAGATGGCAAAGTAAAAATAAGTATCTTCACCTGTTGATCAAATTCTGTGAAGTCTTGAACAGCAAGAACAACTGCAGAACTTGCAAGACTTCCGCATGTTAAATGGGGAAACTTAAGACGGAACCATGCACTGAGTGCTCCAGCATATGAGCCACCGAAAAAGAACCATGGATTTTCAACTTCTGTTCTATTCAGCTTTGCATTTAAAGAATCCTACACGAAAATTACAAAATGAAACCGGCAGCAATCTAATAAACTACCATACAGAACAAGCAATTATTTAAAATTTTGACATTTTCCATTATAAAAACTTGAAATCAAGTAAAAAAACATACAGTGAGTTGAAGGAAATACAACAAATTGACAGCTAGAAAATGTTGAAGAACTATTGACACATAACTATTGTGTAAATAGAGTCACTACAAACATCTTGTGTCAAATATCTCAAGCCATTGATCATTACTGACCTTAATCAATATTTCAATGTGACTCATAATCACACAAATCCCTTTCGGTAAATATTCACAAACCTTTTTACAATTTGGTTTCAAGCAACTTATATGTGAATCAGACCAATACCATACATTAATTATGCTTCTTTAGTATTCTAAAATCTTGTAACAAAGAAATGTCTGCAACATTTTTTACAACCAAATTTCTAAAGTTACCATTTTACCGACTTCACTTCTACCAAACTGTCTTCAACCATGGAAGTAAAAGAAAAGGCAAAGCTTGCCTGATAATACTGGCGAAAAGCAGCCAAATCAAAGAGTGCCTGCTTGGATGAAAGATATTTCAAATTTTCCGTTGCCAAAGAATCAAATGGGGTACTCAGCCCATAATAGCGATGTTCAAGAGAAACTACAGCCGCACCAAACTTCTTTGCCAGTACCTATAAATAAAATAAGGAACAGACATTTGTTTATATAAATATGTTTTCATCACAAAACCCACACCATTCTTGTATTTGTTAAAAAAATGAAAAGCCAAAGTCAGTCTTAGTGACCACAGCAATAGATAGGATTTGTGCTTGTTACAAAACATATGATCTTAACATCAACAAGGCAACGTTTTAGAAGAGCTTATTTAGACTTATCTTATGATATAAGTACTTACTTAAGTGTTTGAATGAGTTTGTAAAAACAGTTTATGCTATGTCCAGACTATTTTCAGCTTATTTCCATAAGCTCTTAAAGAAGTTTATTAAGAGTTTCTCCTTTATTCCTCTTCAATGAAAGAAACATCTTATACATATTGTTGTGCCAACCTCCTTATAGATATCATATTGTATGGTAAACACTAACTTGTTGTCGTGTATGACTATAGGTGGTGTTCTAGACTGGGCTGAGGCCCAATCCTTCGGTCCACTATAAGCTAAAGGGTTACCGTCAAAATCACTTTGTTCATGTCTATAAATGGAGATCCAACTCTCAGGAAAAGGTGTGCACTGGTCATTCTACCTCTTACTCTACTTTCAGTGACTTGGGCGTTGAAGTGCTTGTAAACAAGAATGTAGTATTTAATTTTAAACACAAGTTGTAATCAAGTAACCCAATCGTGATAAATAGAAATCACAACAGTTGCTCTGTTGTCAAAGACACAGGTACGATCAAATCCTGTCCATTTTATCGCATTTCTCATTATCCACTTCTCTTTACTTTACAGTTTCTGTTTACTATCTCTTATCAAATAAGAGTTCAATTAAACTACTTGGCTAAAAGTAAACACCTCCTAATTTGTATTAAGTGTTCAAATTAGACATATAAACCAACAAAACCAATAAAAGAACCACAAGTTATTACTATTATTATAAATCTAGAAGAATTGAATTGCAACATACAGCAATATAGTCATTTACAATCCCATTGCACGGTCCTTCACCACCTATCACCAGAAAAATTGGTCCATTAGGAATCCGGAAATAGTCTAGGAATTCATAGTAACGTTGCCTGAATTCACGGTGATCCTGCAGTTTCAACAGCAAAATTAATATACACAATCAATACTATATAGTATTAGCAAATAAAAAAAGAAACAATACATCTTTTTAACAAATCAGAAGCATATTTTGATGTAATAATAATAATAAAATAACAACATAACGAATTTACCGTTATCTTCAACTTAACTTAAAAAACATTATCTTCCTAAAATTGATAAAAAAAAAAAAATTGAGAGAGAGAGAAAGTAGAGTACATAGGGAGAGAAGTGATCGAGAGTTTGATTGAACCAGAACTCTTGATTGGTGAGGAATTTGCCTTGAGACAAGTTACTGAGAAGAAGATTACGAGGTGGAATGAAAGCAAATACGTACGAGAAACACAGAAATAGGAACAACAAAGATGAAGCTGCTTTCATCGTCCTAGTTTCTTGCAATTTCGAGATTCACTTCAGCTTTCTTTCCCTTTCAAAATGGAATACTATTTTTCAGTCTAATAATTTAATTTAATTAATTTCCGCTCGTTCGTTGAAAATGAAATTTCACGCTTCAAACAAAAGTAGCATATACTAAAGAAAATTACGAAAGAAAGAAGTCTCGTGTGTTAGCCAATTTACGAATCAACGTGCTCAATTTTCATACGTGTTTTTTCATTATTAATATAACGAGGAACACATGGTCACTTTAAAATAACATGAAAATTAAAAAGTGATTAAGCACCGTTATCAACTGACTTTTTTTATCTACTCTCTTGCTTAAAAAAATAGATGTTTTTTGTGTATGTTGTTCCATATAATTAAAGTGATTTGTAGTTAGTTAAGAAGGTTAGAAAAACAGTTAAAAGTCAATTAAGTTTGTTTTGACAGTTAATATTCAAAACTGCTATAAAGTAAAGTAAAGTAATAAGGAGGACATTTTCCATATTGTTAATCAATCTTCGTTTTCTGTTTTACACTTTTCTTCTCAACTTCAATTCCTCTCAATCATACAACCTGTTCTAACAGTGGTATTAAGAGCTTGGGTTATTATTCTTGGGAAACACAAGTGCAAGTGTGAGAGAAAATCAAAATTGGGAAAAGAAAGAAAGAAAGAAGACATGAATGGAGGAGGATTTCCATCGAATTTGTCAATCCTTGATGGGAAGAATTGAGAGAGGTGGAATGCATCAATGAAGTCGTTGCTTGGAGCTCAAGTGTTTGAGATTGTTCAAGATGACTATAAACAACTTGGTGTGAATCCAATAGAAAGACAACAAACAACTTTCAAAGATTGCAAGAAAAGAGATTACAAGACATTATTTTATGTCTAACAAAGTGTGAATTCAAACAACTTTGAGAGGATTTTGAAGGCATCTACAACAAAAAAGGCATGAGAGATCTTAGTTAAGTACTATACTGACGGGGAAAAGGCCAAGAAAGTGAAGCTCCAAATACTAAGAAGGCAATACAAATTATTGTAGATGGAAGAAGATGAAGTTGTGGCAGATTACTTCAATTGTGTGCATGTTGTTGTTAATTAGATGAGAACAAATGGTGAATCATTAACTGAAGTGGTGGTTATTGAAAAGACCCTTAGAACATTAACACAAAGGTACAATCACACAGTTGTGTCAATTGAAGATTCAAAAGATCTTGATAAGATAAAGGTGAAGGATTTGCAAGGTTCTCTTGAAGCTCATGAACTGAGAGTGAGAGAAAGATGTGCAACAACCTCAACATCTGAAGTGCAGACCCTGCAAGCTCAAGTTAGCAAGAAGGCCAACCAAGGTGATGTGAAGCACAAGAAAGGCAAAGGTAAATTCAAGTGGTACAAGAAATATGATTATGATGAAGGGACTTGAAGTTCAAGAAATCGGAATAGAAGTGAGAACAACAACAAGAATTCGAATGGCAAGAAGAAATTCAACAAGAAAGGAATCCAATGTTACAATTGTAAAAAATGGGAGCATTTTGCAAATGAATGTAAATCCAAGAAAATCCAAAGAAAGGATTATGAAGCTCAAATGACAGCTGAGAATTCAAATGATGTGTTATTGATGGCCACCACAAACGAAGAACATTCTCCGTTTTCAGACACAGTCTTGTTGATGGCAACTACAAACCAAGAACGTTATGGAAAAAGTGTTAAAAACGAAGAACGTTATTCGTCCCAGTTTTGGTTTCTCGATACTGGTTGTTCTAATCATATGACTGGACATAAGGAGTGGTTTGTGAGTCTTGATGAAAGAATAAAAAGGAAAATCAGATTTGCAGATAATAGCAAAGTAATTGCAGAAGGAGTATGAAAGGTGTTGATTCGAAGGAGAGATGGAAAACAATCTTTCATATCTGATGTGTTGTATGTGCCAAGAATGAAGAACAACCTGCTAAGTCTTGGACAGCTGCTGGAAAAGGGATATTCAATGAAAATGGATCATGGGCAAATAAATATGTTTGATAGTGCAAAAAGGCTTGTATTGAAGGCACCACTGTCCAAAAACAGAACCTTCAAAACAACATTGTCAACCAGATCTTCAAGAATGATGGAGATTGAAGGATTGGATGAGATTTTCAATCCAAGAGAAGGTGATGTTGGTACCCTAGTTGTTCAATCTCGTACAACTTATAGAAATACAGCTCAAAGGAAAATAGTCAACCATAGAGCAAGAGTAAGAGTTGTTATAAGAGATGTTGAGCAAGGGAACAAATATGCTAATGTTCTAGTCACTCCTACTTTTGTGCCAAGTAGCAGGAGAAGGATCTGCAGTTTCTACTCGCAAAAAGAAGGAAGTGATTGGGCTGTATGATGACAATGATGATGGTAAGAGTGAGGTCCAAGGAAAGTTAGTGGATGCAGCTCCTAGCAGTAAGGCAAAAGTTGTTGGTCGTTCGGTTTTCAACAAGACTCATTTGCAGCCGCTAGATGGATTCTCGGAAGAGGACATGAAGTTGGAAATGGAGATGAAATCTGAAGCATTGAAGACTGCAATTGGTCAAGGCGGCGAGGGGACATAAACTGATGTGTTGTTGACCATGAGTGCCTTGACTGAAGAATGCGTGATTGCAGTGAAAAATGCAGCTTGTGAGAGATTGTTGAATTAGAGGGTGGAGATAAAGATGATGTCTAAGAAATCAATGACTATTTTCATGTTGCAACTCCAAAACCACGTGACCAGAAGGAAAGGCATGTGTGTATTCCCCTCACAGTTTTGGAAGAGAAAGCTAAGCAGCTATTGAGAATGAGAAGAAAAAAATTGAGAAGGATCTTGAAGAAGAAAATGAAGGGGCATGTGTATACTCTATGAACTCGAGAAAACATTATATCTTAGCCGATGATGAATGGAAAGAAGATATACTGTCTGAGGTTTTGGATGGTCATAATGTGTATGATTTTATTGATCCTGATATTCTACATATGGTTGAAGAGTTGGAAAGAGAAGAAAAGTTAAGGCAAGCAGAAGTGTTGAATGTCTTTGAAGTGAAAGGGAATAAATCTAAAAACCTGATGTGAAAATAGTTGGTTGTAAGGTTGTTGATGGTCTTGTGAACAAAACATGAAACTGTGTTATCGGTGTGGTGAAGTATGACATTTTACTCGAGAATGCGCAAAACATCTAAATGTTCATGGAAGGATCAAGCATATAGAAACAAGGTTTTACTTCTTAAGAGATCAAGTGATGAAAGGAAGGATGAAACTAGAGCACTACAATATCAATGATCAAAAGACAGACATCCTAACTAAAAGCTTGAAGAGGGTGAAGTTCAAATAGATAAGAAACAATCTTGTATTAATGTCAACTGAATCACTTTGAATTAAGGGGCATGTTGGATATAATAAAAGTGATTTGTAGTTAGTTAGAAATGTTAGAAAATCACTTAGAAGTCAGTTAAGTTTGTTTTGACAGTTACTACTCAAAACTGCTATAAAGTGAAGTAATAAGGAGAATATTTTTCAGACTGTTAATCAATCTCCGTTTTCTGTTTTACTCTTTTCTTCTCAATTTCAATTCCTCTCAATCATACAACCTTTTCTAACATATGTTTATCATATTGTTTCTTAAAAAATCAACAATAAAAAACACCTTCAAATTTGGAGAAGTTTTTTCTTTCTAAAAGAGTATAACAAACAACTCATAGTTGTGGACTACCTGAGTAAGTTCTCCCATAATAAAAAAATTCAATGTTACGATTTTTATTTTTAACTTGATTCACTTTTACGATTTATTACTTTTTTATAATATAGTCTATTCAATTAAAAATCGAGTGTTTTAATAATATATTGATAATAATTTAAAACTAGGATATATATATTGTGTTATGTATTTTCACATATGTAGTTAACTCTATTTTTAGCTATAAAAATATTACATTATTTAATCAAACAGTATATTTTAAGAGACCTAAGGCAATTTTTAATTAATTTTTTAATTTTTTTTTATAATATGGTCTATTCAATTAAAAATTGAGGAAGTTTTAATAATATATTTGTAATAATTTAAATATGCGGATAATAAATGTTTGGAATATATATATACATTTTTATATATTTTGTGTTATGTATTTTCACTTATGGAGTTAACTATATTTTCAACTATAAAAATACTGCATTATTTTATTGAAAAGTTTATTTTAAGAGTCAAATTTTAATGAGACATTTTAAAAGTCATAATACGTTGAATTGTGTTCTTCGAATCTTTTTCATGTTTTTTTATTTATATTTAAATAATAGTGAACTTTTCAGATTCTTATAATTCTCTAAAAATTTAAAATACACTTTCTCTAACTTTAAAAACAAGTCTTTATTACAGATTTCACTTTTCATAGAAAAAAGTTGATAGTGTAATTAATATACTCATTTTATATAAAAAATGACTAAAATATTCTATGTATTGATATTATTTACTTTTCATATTTTAAGACAAATTAATAGTATTAATTAAAATTATGTTTGGAAAAAAATAAAAACGGATCTAATAAATTAAAAAGATGTTTAAATTAAGCTGACATTTTTTTGCCGTGTTCATAATTAAGGATAAATGTAGCATTAATTATAATCATTATCTAATCTCTCATAATTCTACAAAATATTCTCTTAAATAAAATATAAAATTTGTCTCTTTTTCTTTATCCTCCCCTCTCATATAGAATATTCATGTCTAGTTCTTCTCTTATTTTTTATAAAAGTGATTGTCTTTTTATTAAATATGTCAAATTCAATATATCTTTGACATCACGGTAGAGTTATTAGAATCACGATAAATTATATAACTTTTTAAAATCACAATTATTTAATGTGATACCGTAATACCAAAAGATAGAGTTAACACTATAAATGCATTGGACATTATATTTTCATAAACATTATTTGATAATTAGCAATTCTAAAACCTTGATATTCCACATCCTTCAACCTCTTTACAATCAAATAGCAATTGAAGGCAAATACATACAATATAGATCACGTGGTTCATAGAAGGGGGATACAATATTTTTCCTATGTTAAATGGAGCCAGGGGAAATTTTTACATGGCCCAATCAAACTTCCTATACAAGATATTTCTGTACCAACAATCACTCTTACAAAATATGCTTCATACTGGATGTCCAACCAAAAGATTTCTTTCTTCTGCGTCTTGGTGCAAAGTTGAGGCCAAACATCTCCTTGAAAGCCTGATCTGGCTCTACTGAACCAACAAGCTTTGCAACAATTGTGGCACTCTCTCTAATGTGGTTTATATCTTCTGTTTCAGACCATAGGTGATGTGCCAATTGCAACCTCCTATGTTTTGAACTCATACGAATACCCCACTTCAAATACATGTTCTCTCTATCAGATTTTGACAACTTCCTCTGCATTTGCTTGCTCAACATTTGTCTCTCTCTTCTAAGGTATCTCTTGCTGTTTGCAAAGGAAACACATTATAAGTTTTGTTGTTACACAAATGTAAACTTATAGTTAAAACAAAGATTCAAAAGCCATTTTTAATGAAACCCAATACGCTAAGAAATTAAAGGAACGCACTGTCAGTGACAATCCATCACAATTTGCCAAAAAAAAAAAACTTTTTTACTACCTTGATTCAGGGGTAAGGGTTCGTCCATCTTCCAAAATTTGATTCTCTTTGAGATAGGACAGCCTTCTCAGCTCTACCTCCATATAAATAGAATCTGACGGGTCCCCTTTGAATAGAAGGAAAAAGTAAGTCCTGTGGACCAATGAAACATTACAAGAATGCCAGAGTTCAATAATCTCTTTCTGCAACTGCTTAAATTCTGAAGACCAGTCCAAATGTTTTTCTTCACCAGATTGCAATGTGTTGAACCCAACATTTTTGAATTTTTTTGCAGAAACAGTTGACTTAACTCCTGTGTCTGGAACCTGCCATGCAAAACAATTCAAAGAGTCGCTAGTTGAATTTTCAATATAATAACAAGGTTTTTGAGTAGCAATGTGGTTAAGTAAAAATACAAAGGGATCTCTACATATATATGATTAGAGACATTCTCTATTGGACCAAATAGTTAATATTCACTATCAAAACCTGGGTATAAGATCGATAAGAAAGACACAACGAAATAAATAAAGGAAGTAAGTTGAACAATTGAAGCATACCTCGTTGTTTTCCAGTAGATTTGAACGTCCAAGTTCTTTCTTTTCCTTTCTTACTGGAGATAAATCACTATCATCACCAATTTCCAACTCAAATGATGATTTAACGTTTTGTATGTCAGCGGTAGAACATCTCTCGCAAATCCCATAACCAGCCCAGGATAACCTCTCAGCATTGGGATTATATTTTAGTATATAGGTCTTCTTTTGAAAGTCTTCAAGTCTGCCGATGTAGTCTTTTTGGGACCCTATTGGGAGGGTGTTCTGAATTATTTCGTCGTGGTCAAACCAATCTGAAGATGAGTCCTTCATGAGACTTGGTTTACAACTTCTGCTTCTAGTCAATTTCAAGGTTCTAGATCTAGATGCATTTTTTTCTACCAGCAATGGACTTATTTTCTCTGAAGAGAGAAGAAAGAAACCTTGGTCCAAGCGATTCAATTCTTTGTTTTCCTTTAATTCAAAAGAAGACAAGTCTTTATTTTCTTTGTCTATGTTATCAACTTTTGTCAATCCTGAGACAATTGTATTTGCCCCCGGAGATGATGCATTAGAGTTCATGTCTTTATTTGGACTCATATCTATTGAATTTGAGTGTGTATGTGTGTTTGTAATTGGATCTTCTGGCTCAATGCACCTAACTTCCTTACAACTTTCGCATACCTTATCATCTAGCTGTTCTTGAACTATATTCTTATCTGAATCACTCGTTACATCATTATAACTTACAACTGACAGCCCTTGGAAAGATTTCCTTATGGGAAGACTCTTTTCCAAATCAGGGAGCTGGAAATAATTCTCTTCGGAACTAACACTAAGTCCATCTGAATATTGAGAAGCATCAAAAGATCTAACACTCTCCAAGCCGTCAAAAGCTAATAAGTTTGGTTCTGTTGTTTGATTTTCAAAGTCCATTGAACTTCGCACACGTAATTTTGGATATTGAGGATCCAAACTTTCCTGAAGATTGGGTGTGAACATAAATGAGATCGAAGTTTATGACTTTTAATGGTTTAGAGTACACAAATACACTTACGAAATCACTTGAAAACATATCGTCTCCACCCACTTGAAGCATGTCCTTAATTTGAGAGTGGGCAAGGTCTCGCTGGAAAGCCAGATCCATTATCTCTTTCTTTAACTGCAAAATCAGATAGCAGTTGATATTTACAGCTCAAAAGAAAATGAACAAAAGTAAGTAAACCAGTGTCCTCGTTCCTCATTACATGAAACTCATGCCCGCTTAGCAAAAATGTTCAGTTTCCATGTACATAATAGAAAGAACACTTGAAGTGTCTCCTCAAAATGTTTTTTTTCCTCTTTTTCAAATATCAAACTAAGATTGGTTAACAAGTGAATATTGCCAAGCAGGGCATTACAACAATGAAGGTGTCTCTATTTGTTGAAAGTGTCTCATAGATCTTGAATACGTTGAAATATTTAAGGTCAGAAAAAGATTTAATCAGATATAATCTCTAGTGTATACTTTATATTTGACATTTTGTGACCAGATGGAAGCACAGAAAGAGAATTCAGAATATTCTTAAAATGACTAGGACCTCAGGATATAAACCCCCATATATACAAATGAAAATGCATCAAATGGCCCCATTATTTTCCACTGCAAGGTCATAAAGTTCGAAAATTTTGGTTTTAATATGTCAAATTCTCAACATAGTTGAAATATTTCAAATGACAGAGCATAGAGCATCTGAATTATAAAATTTAATAAATTCACTTAGTACCATAGAGAGAACCCAACACATCAGCTCATTCATAAATGGGAGAGTATTACACAAAATTTTATTTTACTGAGTGCAGAGAGAAGTGAATGAAGACTTGGATTTCAGAATGTTATAAGGACCAGTAGCAAATAATTGAATTGAAACAACAACCTAGTGAGACACATACTAGTACTACCTTACAAACATTATACTCTACTTTTTAAGAACAAGCATACACCTTAAGTTACATTGTGGGTAATATAGAAATTTTGAAATGATGTCATAGATGTGGAAAAAGTGTATTGCAATGCATTAAAAGTAACGTTGCAAAAATATCGATGATTACCATCTCAATTTGGAGGTCTTTTTCCCTCAGCAATGCTGCAGAATCAGATTTACGGAGGGTTGACCCTGAATTTCTCAACTCACCTTCCAGCCTAGCCAACTCTCTTTGCAATTGCTTGACTAACAATTTATCAGACATCACTACATTGACTTTTGCATTAGTTGCCACTTCTTTAGCACAACATGCAAATAAGAGGGTGTTTCTAGTTTGTTCAACATAGCTCCGTGCAGGACTCATGGTACAGATGATTGCTGTTCTAGCATTGCCTCCTATTGAGGACTGCAGTATGCGAGTTAGCTTTGAATCTCTGAAAGGGATGTGTCCATTTCTACCCTTGCTGTGATCAAATTCATTATTTTTACTTTTAGGTAAAAGCGAAAGATACATTTAACAAAAGGAGTATAAAACCTTCTTTTTCTTAATATATCAAACAACACATTCAATAAATTTATGATAGTCTCAAAGAGTTTCACCCGATATTCATTCCAAATTAAAAAACTTACTAGTAACAGAATCTATTCGATAAGGATGAGCATAATAAAACTCTAAGAATGTAAATTCATAGTAAAAGTGTGCACTGTTTGGGGAATTTATGTGTAAATCATAGAGTTTCTTCCATCGCTTTTCAATATTGGATACTTGTTTGCTGCATGTAATCTTTTGTGCCAAAAGTAGGGAACAATCTTGCAATGTCATCATTAAATAAATAAAAAAGTGTCTTTTTGCTCTTTTAAACATCCCCAAAGGTCAATTGCATGTAGACTAAAGTTCTGAGTAACACTGAAAGAATATGGAGACATAGTATGCATTTTTGCGAGTAAAAATATGTTAAAGTGCAACCATTTCAAGGTAACCTGAGTTTGCGGATGACAGTTCCTAGAGTCAGTAAACTACGGTTTATGTGGCATCCCTCTTTCAATCTTGCACCAGCTGAATTAGTTTGTGATGCCCGCTCACTTCCAGCAAGATCAATAAAATTCTATATCCAAGAAAATAAATATTATCATTTTGATTTCATATGAAGTACTCCAACGTAATCAAGTGATTCATGTTATTTTCCTTTAATATATGTGAATCAGTCGTACCACAGACGCGGCAAGAGAGCTCAATTTGTCATTTCCAAAAAATTCACGTGCAGAACTTTCAATTGTCTGAAAAACAACGTTATTTAGGAAATTTAAGTAATGAGGTTCTTGAAGATTTTGCTGCCCTTCAACATACATGGGAATTGACATACCAGTCTTAGAATTTGATGGGATCTCGAGCTTGCTTCATTCAAGGATGTCTCCCCTATCTGCCTTTGGGCTGAAAAAATTGTTGGGTAAGTGTATGCAGTCAGCTCTAGCTGCTGGACAAAGAATTGTAAAGAAGAAAAGAAACAAAAAAAAGAATTGAAAAGAAGAAAAGAAACAAAAAAAAAAACACATAAAGAAGATAATCTGAGAAACTCCATTTAGTACTTACTTTCACAGAAAGAAATAAGTTCTATAAAATGGTTCCAGTCACGCATAGTTTCCTCCGTTAGTTTCTCAACAACTGTGCCTTTCTGTTTAAAAGACAAATGGTCAGCAAAATTTACATGCACTGATGCACACTATCTTTTTTGAAAATTTGTAAAGATATTTTACCTCTGGATCATCAAGAAGTCTGAGAGGTGTACTGTCGGTACTAAGAAGGTCCCTAACAGATTCATTATAGATCTCCATTGCTGAAAACTTTAAGACAAATTCCCTTTCTTTGTGCTGTAAAAAATATCTAATCAAAACAAGGTTTTCAGAATGACAAGGTGATGCAACAACGTGTTTAGTTTCATATACCTTTTCTATATAATTAAAAATGTCAGCTACGGCGTACCCAGTTATACCGCTCATGGTGTATGTCTTTCCACTGCTTGTTTGTCCGTATGCGAAAATGCTAGCTAATCAAATAGATCAACCAAACAATCAATAAGCCTCGTGAAAGATGTTAATGTAGGAATTGATGGACATGAGTGCATAAGATGTAGGAATGCCAGTTTAAGGAAAGAAAGAAAAACTTACAATTGATGCCATCGAGAACACAAAGAGCTACCTCCTTAGCCGCTGCTTCATACACCTGCCTTGTGGGGCAATCAGCCCTAAATACTCGGTCTACAATGAAAATAAATGAAGGTAGATCAAAAGAGGGAAGCAAATAGAGTTTTTAAATTTTATAGATCTGATGGAATAAAAGCCAGATATTGTCTTCTTAGAATTGCTTAACCGAAAACAACAATGAACCACCTTCCACTTTCATGTATGGTACGACAAGATTATGTTTATTACATAATTTCCTTCAACGTAGAAAATCTTTACTAAGTTATATGCAAAATCTTTCCCACTGTATTCTCCAAGTTAATTCATCCTAATCTTATAAATAAAAAACCATTCAAACAAATGAAAATATATGCAATTTGGGCGCAACGCAAGAAGTAAATCAGATAAACTACATGTTTCCATTAAATTATTATTATTATTCAGTAGAAAAATTGTTGTTTTTCAGTCACAAGCCATCAACATTTTGGATTATATCACAAGCTTTAATACAAACGCCAAGTAAAGAAATCTACATTAGGATTTGTAAGTTAAGCCTCTTCTTACCAAATGTATAGGTTGTTGGATATAGAGACCTTTCGGAAGCTGAAAGGTTGCTCCTGTACATGATGGTAGTATCATCAATACATTCCCATTCAGACAGATCATTTTTTGCTAGCTCCTTATCATTCAATGGTCTCACACGAACAGAAACAACAATTCTCTCCTCACTGCCTGTTGAGCCTTGCATTGCCTCCTCCCCTGAATTGGAATCCATTTTCTCACTTCCTTCTCAACCCCTTTTTCTCTAAACCTTTAATTCCAATTTCAACATTCAAATCTTTTTGGGTCACATTTCAAGTTGTTTCATAAAGCTTGTACAGTTCTGTTGTTACAGAGCTATGGAACAGACGCGCCACCGCAACTTTCAAGTTTTCAACCACCAATCATTATCTGCAGCAAAGCAAGATCATCCAAGTTTATCACACCATATACAAACAAATATAACAAAAATGTGCTAACATTCATGCAATTTTATATTCAGAGAAGGGAACAAATCAACAAATAGAAATTGAGCAAGCTTCTATAACTTTGACTCCAAAATGCAGTGCATTTTGTATTCTAATGAAAAACTTGGAGTTTTTTGAGATATTCCTCAAGACAAGGTAATAACAAACAGTCAAATTCTCCCTCACATGCAAACTTAAATAAAATTAGAATTTGTACAACAAATTTACGAACATGACGACAAAAATTGGGGATTTAAATTTTCAAATAAGATTCTTAACCAACTTTGTATAATGAGAAATTCAGAGATAAAATATTGAAGATTGATTGTCAGAATGAGGAAAAAATTGAATGGATGTAAAAGTACTCTTAAAAAACCTAGTTGTATTTTGGAGTAGTATCATTTCACCTAAATTTAGCAAGTAAAACATAATCCAAACAAACTCTAAACAAAAATTCCAAAAATAGAACATGAATCAGAAAAATAAATCCAAAAAACATGCCAAAATTGCAAAGTTCCTTATTATGGCAGCGAATTTTGCATTGTTTAGGAAGAAACCGTTAAGAATCAAAACTGAAGTTCCCGAATGTCAAATCCAATTTCAAATAATGAATATTAATCTATTATTATCGATCAAACAAAAAAAGTGTAGATCAAATTCTAGTTATAATCAATAATAAAGAAAGTGAAATTGTTGTTGAGTTTGCTTTTGAAATTTATGAGATGAGTTATGGCGTCTCCTTCTTAATTTGTTAGTTGCAGTCGATTCTTTCTACATTTTCAGCTTTTTATTTATTTATTTATTTATTTAATCTTCAAAATTCAAACAAATAAAAGTTAACTACTAAATCAAACCTCACATATGCATTTGGCCCCCTCTTGCTTTGCATGAGAAGCCAAATATATGAAACATGTACTAATAATATTAATAATTGTAAAGTTGTTGAGCTCTTTTTTCTCAATGGCCAAGTATATATAATAATCAAGTAGACGTAAATGAAGATACACATAAAATAGTTTTACACACTGATATTCGATGAGCATTTATAATATTGCCATGTAAGCTTAATTACGTTGCAACTGCGCCACATACTAGATTCTTATGACGTCAATTAAAACTACTTTGTACTAGTCATATATGTCCCTTTTTCTTAAGTAATTATCACAGAAAAATAATACAGATCAATCAATAATTTTTTGCATGAATATGTAATTTTTATATATAACATTAAGGCATATTAAGATTAATAATGTTTACATTAATTTTGATATATTTCAATAATATATCAAAATAATTTTATATTTTTGTAAAATATATTTGTATGCATGATTTATATGATATAAATTTTTAATTTAATATATGTATACGATTTAAATTTAAAGATTAAAATTGATGCATCGTCAATTTAAAGTTATTTTATATTCAAGGTTAATTAATCAATTATAATGTATCAATTCATGAAATAAATGTGCCACTTTAATGCATCACTTTTAATCTAAAAAATTTATAGAGTCTAAGCGTGATACCAAAATAAAACCATAAATTGATAAATAAAAAATAAAAATCCAATATTATTGAATCCTATGGATTGGATATTTATTTTTCTTTCTTCAAATCACATAAATACATATTAGGCTTAATTGCAGTTTTGGTCCCCCTATTTTAACTGAATTGCGAAAGTAGTCCCTCCATTTTGTTTCTCCCCAGTTTTGGTCCCCCAAGCAGAATTTTGGTCCAAAACTTGATGAAATTTCATTTTTTTTGCATTTATTTAAGTCACACAATGCCTCAAGATCTCATTTGCAACAACTGTACCTGAAATATATGACCATAAATGGTGTAGTACGGCTTTAAAAAATAAAATTTCATCAAGTTTTGAACAAAAATTATGTTTGGGGGACTAAAACTGGGGAGAAACAAAATGGAGGGACTACTTTCGCGATTCAGCTAAAATAGGAGGACCAAAACTGCAATTAAACCTACATATTAATATTTATTTATTTTTTATTAATATGATATATTGCATTGAGTTTAAATATAATAATTGATAATGTAAAATATTTATTTTTACACATCACTCTATTATAATCACTCAATATGTCACGTTGGATTGTTTTTAAGTTAAAAACTGTTTATTTAATTAGTTGTTGTTGTCGCGAGTTACTGTTGATTGTCATTGTATACAACAATTTAACATTGACAATATATTTCTTTTATTCTCTATTGCATTTATATATTATTATTTTTTGGTTTTTATTTATAATATTTATTAGTTTAATTATATTTATTTATTTACTCTATTTCTTATATCCCAAACATAGTTGATTGTTGTTACTTTGTAATGTTGAATTTTTAGTACAGTACATGTTATATTTTACATAAACCTGATTATTTTGTCGTGTTTTAATAATATTAATGTTAATGGTTTTTTTTTTATATTTATAATTTCAATGTCTTAAAATTAATTAAAATTAAACTACTTATAGTTAGATCGAATTTTTTAAAATTTATTATTTAAATCGAATTAAATAATATTTTCAAATCAAATTTTTTTATTTAAACACTTATTTAAACTGCATCACTAATAATCCAAAAAAAGAATACTATTTAGATACAGAAAATTTAAACCTACTGCTACTCTTTTTTGGAGGAATATATTATTACTTAAAATGCTATAAAGAAATACAAGTTGATTTATAGATTGAAGTGACAGAGATAGAAAATAAAATGATGAAAAAATTGTAGGTGCGATTTTCATTTTTAATAAAATATTAATATTTAACTAATAAGTACCGACATAAATCGTTAAAAAGTTTCATATACTCAATACTTTACTGGTATCTATTTTACTAGTATTTTAAAGTTTACCCAATAATTTACTAGTATCACATCTAAAAAACCTATTTTATTAGTATATGAAAATTTTAAAATTTGATCTATTTAATAAAAATGATCATTTGACTTTTAGATCGATAAAATTTAATAACTATAAATAAATTATTAAAAGAAATAATTTTCACCTGAATTACTCTTAGAATAAGTTGATCGTGACCCAAATAAAATATTCTATAGTTCAAATGATTTTCATTTAATAACGTGAAGTTTTGAATTTAAAACTTTTGAATTAATATCTATACTATTATAAACGTAATTTGTTAAATTTGGTTGGAGTTTTTTCTAACTAAATATTTTTTGACCAATTCGTTTGACTCGGTTACAAACTTTTTTAGTTCAACGACTTATTTAATTCTTTCTAAAAAGTTCATCGATCTACATAATAATCAAACATGAAAATATTAATTTAAAGTCTTAAACTAAAAAAACTCTTGAAAATCTTACAAGTGATTGAATGCAACATACAACAACAACCATTCACATTTCACACCAAATATAAGAATTATGCATCGGTATATAAAATGAGGTGGTTTGGAATGGGACACAAGAATTTAAATGATAAGATCACATGCTTTATTTTGTCACTAAAAAATAACAATTGACATTTGCTAATTAAAAAAATAAGAATATACATATTTATAGAGTTAACAAAGAATGAATTAAATATTTAAAAAAAAAACAAAAAAAAACAAAAAAAAAACTAAAATAACATAAACATAAATTTAAAAATTAAAATTTGAAATAAATTTTAAAAGAGATTTATATCATAGCATTTAGAGCATATCTATTGAATTTGATAGCATTATGATAAAAACTTCGATTTATTTTGATTTTACAGTGAATAAATCGACCGCAGAAAATATTGTAAGGACTAGAAGTCGAAGGCAAAATTTATAGAAATTAAAAACAAAACTTCATAAAGACTAAAATATATTCAATGTAAATTTATAAAATGATAAAATTTAAATAAAAAATATAAATTAAATATAGAAAAAGAAAAATAGAATTTAAATAAAATATATTGTTAAATATAATAGAATATAAATCAAAACAAGAACTAAAAAGAATATATTTAAAAAAATAATAAAAATATTTATAATAAAAAAATAGAATTGACAAATATTTACATAACCTTTATAAATAGCATTTAATTATTTAAAAAAAATAGTAGTTAATTGAGCAAAAATAGATAAAATTATAAATAAAATAGTTTGAATGAAATGATAAAATTGAAAGAAAAATAGCTACTTAAAACTAAATATTCTCTTATCCATGACGGAATGATAATATTATGGGTAAACCACCATTCTAATCTTTGAAGGTGTAGGGTGTTGTTTCTCTAGTCTATGATTCAACCAAAAATTCAAATTAATATTCGAATTATCAAAATAATCCTTAAAAGATATAACTTATTATCATTAAAGTCTATAAAATATACAATTTACTGTCAAAATAATTCATAACCATTATAACGTCAGAGACTAAACTAACTGACATTTTAATTATTCGATGATTAATTTAAATTTTTTTACTAATTCAAAAACCAAAATAACATCTTATATTTTGATATTTTGAGAGATTAAAACGATGGTTAAGCTAATATAATATATTATATTATATTGATTGTGCCTCCTTGTACTTTATTCATACAGGGTTGTTTTTTGATCCTATATGACTGCACCGTAGCAACTATGCTTCCTTTCACGAAATTTCATATCAAAGAACCTTCCAGGAAAACTCCTACTTTCAAGGACAATTCCTTATCGAATTCCTTATATATATAGGAAACAACCTAGCAAATGAACTTCACTTCAAAGATAACACATAAAGAAAGTTCAGCTTAGTGAAGTGTTCAAAGGGAGAAAATATGAACATGGAGATTGAAGAAGCTGGCAGCTATGAAGCACTACCACTTCTCTCCCTGAATCATGTATCTTTATTGTGCAGATCAGTGCTGCACTCTATGAGGTTTTATGAGGAAGTTTTGGGTTTTGTTCTCATCAAACGCCCTTCCTCTTTCAAATTCAATGGAGCCTGGTTAGTTTCTATACTTTAGAAAAAACCACAATTCCATCCGAAAATACACCTTCGGAGGGTAAAAAAAATTTAATGTACTTTCGAAGTGTATGTGAAGGTGGAAAAAGAAATTCTCATTTTTATGTTTCCTATATTGTTTGAATGAGTATTTAAGGCCTAACAATTGTTGTTTTGGTGTAGGTTGTATAATTATGGTATTGGAATACACCTGATAGAGAATCCAGACAATGATGATTTTGATACCCCTATGAATGAATCACGACCCATTAATCCGAAGGACAACCATATATCATTCCAAGTAATTAACCTCTGTATTCTAGTCAAATATGAATAATGAGTAAACAAATGCAATTAAGGAACTCAACTTAAAATCATTATTCTAAATAAAAGTCTTTGCAAATTGGTTTTTGTGCAGTGTACAGATGTTAGTATAGTGAAAAAGAGGTTGGAAGATATGGCAATGAGGTATGTTACTGCTTTGGTGGATGATGAAGGAAACAAGGTGGAGCAGGTGTTCTTCCATGATCCTGATGGGTACATGATAGAGCTTTGCAACTGTGAGAATATCCCAATAGTGCCCATTTCTTCATGCTCTTTCAAGTCAGTGTCACGAGGCCAGAGCTTTAAGAAGGCTACTAGCAAGTGTGGATTCATGGAAAATGTTATGATGGAAAGCTTGAGCATGGACATGATGAACTTTGCGTTTTAAATTTTGTCTTAATGTCGAAAAAGGTGGAGAAATAACTTCCATTTTTTGTCAGTAATACCAGAAAAATGCTTGTTCACCAAAACAGGGAAAAGGTGCTGAGCATTGTTGTTAAATTTTGTGTATGTACTCAACACTATCCATAACTATATTGTATATGGGTTGTTTGAAATAATAATAAAGTTTTGAGACTAATTTGTTGCATGATACATAACTTGTAACAATTTTTTAACAGATGACTTTTTTAATCATCTTCTACCCTACGAATGAAGAAAATGACAGCACATCGAAATTGTATTGTTTAACAAGGTAGAGCTGGATACCAAAAAATTTATGAATGAGTGGATGAGGTAGTTTGGTTAATATCACCATAACCACATTGTATTGTTTGTTTAATATCAAATGACATGAAGTAGTTTGGTTTTCGGGCTGCCAATTCTACACACTTTTGATGATAATCCAAACAGCCTAGTAATATATTCACAAACCCCCTTTGAGTCTTTCGGGACGACTATGTGCATGTTTTGAATTACAGCGAGTCAATTACGATGGCACCATGATTTTGTTAAAGCTCAAAAGTGTAGCTTTTGCCAAAATCACAACGGGGCACCATAATTCTGCCAAATTTACTACTGATCGAAATATGCAATATAGCCTTGAGTTGGCAATTTCAGTGCTATCTACAAGATAGTATAATTTTGCCAATTTAACACTTACTATTGCAACTGGAACACATGTTACACAGTCATAGATGCTGTCAATTTCGTTACACAGCCATAGATGCTGTCAATTTCCACATGTTAAACTTAATTTATTTTTTTATCCCACAGTTTTCCTATTTAGTTACTTTGTATCCTGCCCAAACAAGTGAAAGATGGCTATCATCCTGAGAAAACAGAAATAAAGGAAGACATAAAGAGAGATCATATTGAATAAAATAATATAAATGAAAGGTCTGGGTTGTTTGGGAGATACATTTTGAAGAGCACAAAACGATATAATAAGTTATGGAATCAAAACAAATCAAAACAAACATCTGTCTAAGTATATAGACCTCTGATCTATTGAGCATATATAATTAAAAACTAATGATGCCCAGAGAAAAGCTTTATTCATGGTCCTAGATAACCTCAACTTTATAAGTACATAAATAAATAGAATAACATGAATAATAAAAAGCAGCAATCAGTCTACTGACATTACCAAAGCCAACTCCGCAGTGACATTCACAATATGTGGCTATGTAAACCACCACCAATGAGAAAGATAACATTTATTCAGCCCTGGATTGGCCAGCACGGGAAGATAAGATGATGCCGACAATGAGTCCGTATAATGCCAACGCCTCAGCAAAAATGAGGATGAGAATCATTCCAACAAAAAGCTTTGGCTGTTGAGCATTTGCTCTACAAAATACAATTATCAGCAGATCAAATTCCATTCATTGAAATGAAGCTTAAAATTAAACTACATCAATTTAGTCATTATTAAGTTCTGAATCAACTAGATGGAACACAAAATGCCACTTGATGCACCACATGATAACCCAATTGAATTCTCAAACTAATTATACCCAGGGATCCAATGAAACCAACAATCGACTAAATAGAGTATGATTGTAGCTGTGTACTACTTAGTTGATTAAACATCCAATAATAGATTGTGATAATGTGATATGTACTACTTAGTTGATTAAGCGTCCAACAATAGATGTTATCACAACAAAAAAGTGTGCATTCAAAACAATATCAGTAAATCAATATGATTTCTTCCAGACTTCCCAGCCAACTTAACCATTGTCATCGGCAGATAAAGGCACTGACTAGTCGACCAAACACAAATTTAACCATGTATTCCTTCAGCCGATGAAGCTAAAGCAATACATATTTTGAAGGTTATTGTGATTTCTCACTAGCTAATAATTCAGGGCTCAAAGAAAATAAACTGAAACACGAAAAACTGAAAAGAAAGAAGTTATTTAGATGGGTATCAGAATGGTTGAGTCAAACACATGAAAAAAAAATCTTAGTGAACAAAGCATTGAAAATAATAGTGATATAAGTAGTAGCAACAATAAACTTTGGACTTGTAATTCAATCAATAATAGAAAAACAACTTTTGAAGAAGTTAACCTGGTAAGAGTAGTTATTTCTTAATTGAAGTTCTGTAAACTTGCAACCACTTAAAAATTTCGTGCATTTGCAAACAAAAAAAATGTTTTGTAAAACCAGTTAACATAAGTGGCTTCTAATTTATATTAACAGCAACCGAGCATCAAAATCCACAGATTAAATGCATGAATTAACTAGCACACCAACACAAATAATCATAACAGTACAAAGTTATAAATACACTCCGCCCAAGTTTGCATATCTCAACATGTTTAGTTTTCACATTAACAAATTTGTGAACTGGCGGAAAATTTGGATAAACAACTTAGCCTGTGTTTGTTTATGCAGCAGAATGCTGTATGACCGTGTGTTCAATATCACTTCTACAATTTAGAACTTCAGTGAATTCATGTTGAACTGTGATTGGGGTGCAAAAATAGGTGACTGGTTGCAAATCCAAACACCCACTTAAGCACTTATCAAACAAGAGTTGATTTATTAAGTGTTTCTACAATCAAATAGAAAACAATAGAAAACTCATAAGCTCTTTATACCCCGTTCCGTTTCAATAAACAAATTTTTGAGTAGCTTATGAAGAGAAGCCGAAAAATAGCTTGTAAGAACATCATGAATTATTTTTATAAACTCTTAACACAAGTACTTACATCATAAGATCTATGTTATCAAGCACCACAGCACAACTATTTGACAACACAGATGGTATAAGATTAAATAAACTCTTACAACCACAAACACATTCCAAGTAGCAAGAAAACAGTTACTAAAGCATTAGTAAATCAATTTACAAGAGTAAAATAACAAGTCTATCATCCAATTTTATCAATTGTGGATCACAGAAAATAACATATTGTTCACATTTCACTTTGCTACAATACTACTATAACTCGGATTATACTAAACAGAGCATCACATAACAAAAACATTTGTTCAAATTTCGGTAGAGGATAGCGCCATATAAATAAAGTCTCACAACAACAACCACAAAGAAAAACAGTTATTAAAGCAATCGAAAGATTTGACGAGAGGAAGTGAAATACCTAACGCCGGCATCACCGACGATGCCGATGGCCATACCAGCGGAGAGACCAGCAAGACCACAAGCGAGACCAGAAGAAAGATGTGCGTAACCATCAAATAGATAATAAGATTTAGCCTTTGGATTAATTCCAGTACTTATGATAACCGCAATAATCAAACCGTAGATACCTAAGACACCAGCCATAACAACGGGTACGATCGATTTCATAACGAGTTCAGGTCTCATCACTCCCATCGATGCAACACCGACGCCACTCTTCGCTGTTCCGTAAGCCGCACCCATACCTGATGACGTACAATAATACGACATCGTTTTATTATTTAAGAGATTAGCATTCAATTCAATTCAATTCAATTCAATTCAATTGTTGTGATAACTTACAGGAGAAAACGAGAGCCGCGGCGGCTCCGAGAAAGCCGAAGAAAGGAGCAGTTTCGTCGCCACTGAATGGAGCCATTTTTCCGATCTGTTGATCTCTGATCGCTAATTCTTTCTCTCACTCGTCGGTCTACCCTTTTCTGCCTTTGATTTTGCTTCTTCTATAATCACACTCCCCTATATCATATCATTCTCATCTTTACTTATTTGCAAAATTATTATTTTATCAAAAACACCAATATTATTATTACTATTATTATTATTATTATTATTAAAATCAAATAAATCCCTAATCTCTATAAACTAAGAAACAAAATAAGTGCAGTAAACTAGTCTTTTTATACGAGTCAATAAAAATAAAATATACCATATTTGTTTTAAAAATCATTACAAAATATATATTTATATATATTCAAAATCAGTTTAAAGATATTTTATATTATTAATGCATAATTATTATATTTTTATAAAATTTAAAAATTTATTATTTATTTAACAAATTAAAATTTTGTTTTTAATTATTTCAAAACATAGATTTTAATTTTAAAATATTCAGGATAATTATTATAAATACTAGTGTGCCAACGAGCACACATGTGTCCGCTTGTTTTGATATAAAAATAATAGAATTTATAAAATTTTATACAATTATTAGTTATCTGAATAGTTTGGAAAATAAATTAGTAAAAAAGACAAAATTAGAGAAAATATATTATACAAAAACATTATAGATAATGATATTTAATTAAATTAAAATGAATAAAATAATTTAAATGAAAGATAAAATTAAACAAGAAAGCTATATCATAATATTTTGTGAGATATTTTAATATTTTTCAGAAAGAAAAAAAAACTTTTTTTGTGACATAATAATAATAATAATAATAATAATAATAATAATTAATAATAATAATTTATAAGAGACTTCTAGTTTTATGTTCTTCATCTAATCATTAGTGTCGACTATGAATGCAGACACCATTATTATTAATTTTTGTTCTAAATATTGCTTTTTAAGATTAAGATTTAATTTAATTACATTAACTTTTGAAATATTTATATACATTATTACTATATTTTTAGTTATTATAAATGGGAAAATCTCAATTCATTGTGATTTTGATTATATTATTTTTATTTTAGCATTAAAATAAAAATTTAAAAATAAATATTATTTTTCATAAATCAATGTATATAAAATCAAAGTAAGATTTAAAAGAAAGAGAGAATTTAATTCAAAAGTTGATATTCTCCAAATACTTCTTCACATCCATCAGTTAAATAATTAAGAAATAAATATCTGTACCTTTTTCGATAAAAAAAATCTATTATTCCTTCTCTCAAAAAAAATATTTACCACGCTATAAGATGTTAATATTTCTTAACACATAAATATAATAAATTATTATTTTTATTTATTAACATGGAAAAAATTGTTAAAGAGACATGCGTCTCCACCATTTTTTAATTATTATGATGCGCTACTTAAATATTTTTCAATATTTATGAATATATTTTCTTTTTATGTTTTTTATAGATTAGTTAAATATTTATTTTGTGTTTTATTTAATATTCATTTAATAATTGAAATTGAAGAGGACAGTTTCAATTTTTTATTATTAATTTTTTTGTTAGTATTCTCACGTCCATAATTTAAGTTAAGAAAGAGGATATAATTAAAAAAAAAAGAATAAATAGATATAATAATAAATAATAAAAAAAGAGTTAATAAGTATAATAATATGTTTCTAAAAAAATATAATAGTAATATGTATAAGAGAGGAACAAAAATTTGTGGAAAATAAAATGTTTTTTGGTAGTTATTTATTTCTAGTATTATAAGGTGAGTTTCTTTTTTTTGGTAGTTATTGCTTTTTTTTTTCTTTCTTATAATAGCTTATTGGCATTTTTATTTTTTAAAATTTGGTAATGGTTAAAAATAAGGAGGAACAATATTGATTTATTAATGGTTATTTTTTTTCTCATATAGGTAGTTGAAGAGAGAAGTTACTTT
Organism: Cicer arietinum; assembly: GCF_000331145.2. NCBI lineage: Eukaryota > Viridiplantae > Streptophyta > Magnoliopsida > Fabales > Fabaceae > Cicer > Cicer arietinum. The sequence goes on from NC_021166.2 coordinate 15,982,297, forward strand.
ACTGGATATTTATTTTTTATTATTAGTTTAAATATATTTTTTATCTTTGTAAATTTCATTCGTTTTGATTTTAGTCTTTGTAAATTTTTTTATTTGATTTATACTCTTGTAAATTCTAACAAATTTTAAAAAAGTCATTTACAAATGTTTTTTTCGTAAAAAAAAATGGTGATATGACTAATTTTGGATGAAGTGACTCATGACTAGGCAATATTTAAAATTAAAATTCACTTTATTAACTCATTTAATCATTTAATTAAAAACTTTAAATTAATTAATTAATTAACAAACCAAATAAATAATAAAAACTCAATAATCTTCAATTACAACATCAAATTTTTTAATAAAAACTCAACAATCTTCATTTTCAACTCTAATTTTTTCTTCAAATTACAATTTCTAAGTATTTCCTTCAAATCACAGTTTGATGATCCATAAGAAATAATTTCTCCTTAAAGCTCTCCTTGAAAGCTTTACAAGTCACCTCAACTTGTAGTACTCCCTAACAAACTGAATCTTTTGTCCATCCAATGGTCATGAAAATTCCTTTGACTCACTTCAAAGCTCCTTTAAGATCAAAATTTTCCTGGAACTCAACATGAAGACTCTTTTGGAATTCAACAAAAGTAGTGTGAGTAGATTGAGCCTCTCGTCGATTATGGTGCCTTTCCAAAATCTCTACCAAGCGATCAATAGCATCCCTTTCATTGTTGCTACTTTTGTTGCCTTTGTTTTGGATGTTGTTGGTTCTAACCAATGAATCGATAGACATTATTTGAAATACTACTAAAAATTTAATAGTCAAAGTACACGTATAAGATAGGTAAGACTCTAACACGATCGAATACAATTGAACTCTGATACAATTATATGTGACACTTTTTATTCCAAAAAATATTTTAAAGCACAAATATAATTATATTACGGGTAAAATTGGTCTAAAAATAAAACATATTCAAGCATAAAAATATCACAATTTGAAAACATGCAAAAATAACAAACTCAACAGAGTTCAACCCATAGAAATTGTCACACTAACCAGAGTTGATTTTATACAATATCAAATTTGTTAGTCGAATAACATGTCGACAACTAAAAAAACTATTACCTACTACATTGGCATGGCAACATGCCAATTACTCAATCTATTTCTCGTTGGTGATCACTTCATATATTTCATCTCATCATCCACACACACACACATTGTGTGTAAGTAGCCTCATAGAATATGTTTCATCAAATGTATTGAATTGTTGCAAGTAATAATAAAACGATAGTACCGATTGTCGAACTCAAAGATTGCGTTATATTATCGAAATACATTTAATTACTAAAATTGAACAAAATATTTATCAATTGATTCAATAAACTTTGAAACTAACAAGAGTAATAGTATTGAACATTTATAATAAGAAAAATGTTAGAGATGAACTTCACTTTAAATCCAACATTGATTTCTAATTTGATCCTAATTACTAGATTTCTTTATTGAACTATTACCAAATTCTCTTTTTTATTCTTGCCTTTATTCCTTAGAGATAAAATCTTTAATTCCAAAGTAACATCTAATTCTTTAATAGATTTAATATTAGAATTAAGTTTTACAGTACAAGAATTCTCTTATTAAATTATTGTATGTGCACATAATAAACGATAAGAATCCTTATCATCAACTACGTCAATATGAAGTACAAGAATTCTCTTATTAAATTATTGTATGTGCACATAATAAACGATAAGAATCCTTATCATCAACTACGTCAATATGAATCCTTCTAACTCTGAGTTGATATGTCTAAAAAAGTCAACTACTACCCCACGAACAAAAGTATCTAGTGAGGGTGATTCAAGTTTCAACCGTTGGAAAAATAAATTAATTTAGGATTTGGCGTCAGTTTCAACCGCCGACACATCTAAAAAAATAATTCAATATTCGACGGTGATTTGAACTGACAAATTTTTTTTATAGGGGTGGTTATTATGTCGGTTTCACATGAACCGCTACCAAAGTTTATAACGGCAGCAATTCTTGCATTGTTTTTTCTTATGTCGGAGATCCAACTTAGGGTCGGTTTCAACTGACGGAAAAAGGCATTTTGACCTCGCTAAACATCATGTTTGTTGTAGTGCCCCAATGGTGCCCTTTCTTTATGTAATTCCTTTCTACAAAAAAACTCTCTCAAGGCTTCTTCGGCCGTCAAATTTCATTTCTATCACGACACAATCCTCTAATATGTTCTACTACATGAATGCAACACATAATAGTAGGACATAATCATCATCAATAATCACTTTTAACAACATTCAGCTCATATATGTGACTAAGTGTGCTACGACATATTGAAATTTCTCATCTTCATATCAACAATATTGAACTTTATTAACTTAATCATTGGCTAATAGTCTAACCTTACTATCTAACTTAGCATTATTAGTTAATTATTAACCTAATCAATCATTCAGACTTAATCTAAGTGATTGATTCGAAGGTTGTAGTTGATTATTATAAAACAATCGATTGATTGTATTGTTCCAATCTATTAATCTATACTTAGTCATTAACTATTGAAAGTTTAGTTTTTGAGCTTCGATAAATTGACATTGAAATGGTCTTGAACATGTGTTTGAATGTGTATGAGTTTATTTGCAACTTTGACTTTAAATATATATATATATATATATATATATCACACTAGCTAGAAATAAATAATTGTGGAACGAGATTATTATTTCAAATCTCAATCTCTTAGACATAATTTACCCATTCAACGTAACTTTCCACCACATTAAAACACATTTTATAGTATTCCTTAAGTATAGTCTAAATGACAGAAAAAAAAAAAAATTGTCGAGACATTTGATACAGTAGAATACGAATTCAAGCTCATGTTACTATAATTGGGGCGTGTTTGATTTGTGACAATGCTCTTTGAAAAGAAAAAAATAATATTTATTACACTTTTTTCTCCATTTACAAAAGTTGGATCCTTAATAGTAACTCATTGTATAATCACTAAAAAAAATACTTATTCCTTATACTTTTTTTCCATTGGTACTACACAACATCTCGAACTTTATTTAGATTTACTACTAACAGTGATTGTGAATAGAAATATCCACTCCTGATAAACATTATGATCAATTATCACCTCATTGAATGAAAAATCACAAGTTGATCAATGCTTATAATTTCACTGCACTAACAAATAATGTAGAATAGGGACATAGAAATCCCATCAAGGGGGTCTAAAATCGATTATAATCATAGTGTATTTGAGTAAGATTTTGGTGTCTGGATTCTTTGAAATGAATGAACATGCATTTTGTAGCACTTCCAATGAAATGTGAGAATTAACAATTATAAATAAAGGGTGCAAATGCAATGCAATTATAGTTTACGCCCCCTTAGAAAAAAAGCATATGCGTTGTGATTCACACTATAAAAACAGGGAGTGAAGTTGAAGGCTTTGGTGAGTAAGAAAGATCCTTATAGCTATAGGACCATAAAGGATGTCCGTTGGAATTAAAAAAAAATATGTTTATGTTTCTCTTTTTCTACGTTTTATAACAAATGTTGCTTAAGTATATATATATATATATCAAGAAATGCAAAAATGAAAAGCAAAAGAGAAATCATTTTATGAAATTATACATCTTAATTATCGATGAATTTTTCATTATTATCAATACAAAGTATAATAATTTTTTGAAAGTTGTGTATATAGTGATCATTAAGAGTAGTATAGAAAAAAGAATAATTAAAATTGTATTGAAAATTATAAATGATATTTATTTTAAATTTTTTTGTTGTTAAACGGACACTTGTTGTGAAACGGGTGGAGTAGTACTTATAGTAGTATTGTTTTTACTAAAGTGATATTTTTGTTGGATTTACTTGCTAAAGTGATTTTAGTAATAGTACAAATACAAATTTTTTATTTGAAAAAAAATATGATATTCATTGATTCAAATAAATATAATATATCGATCGATAACAACATAAATACAAATTTATTAAAATAAAAAATATGTAATCTATAAATAAACTTATAATACCTAGATTAATAGCATAAAATAGCAAAATATCAATTAATTTGATAAAATTAAAATGAGCAGAATAATCATGTTTATAGATCTTCAACGTTGAGGACACTAACTTTAACAATTGAATTTGTTCGTACTAAATCAAAGTTAATGTGTCAAATTATGTGAAAATCACTTATTTAAATAAAAAAAATATAGAGGATATACGATGCGCATAGGTGATCCCGAACAAAAAATGTCCCAAATGACTCCATTTGAAATAAAATATAAATAAATTTAATATATACTAGTATATATTTTAAAATGAAATATACAATATCAACCATTTCTCTAATATTTAATAATAATATCTCAAAAATGACTCTCATTTAATTTAATATTTTTATTTCCATCGATACAATTTAAACAAAATTATATTCGGGATCATTTGTGTTATTTAGTTAGATCTGCCATTTATCTTAAAAAAATTGCACAAAAATATGCTTGATATTTTTGTCTTTATGTTTAAGTCCTTTTTTAAATGATGATGTGTCTTAAAATACGATGATTAACATGCTACATAAGATTATATAAATAAATACACAGCCTTTTAACTTAATTACAAGTAATAGTTTAATCTTTTAATTTTCTTTGTTGATATTGTCATGTATGTTTTAAAAATCTAATGTTGTTATATTTTTTATAGTGTCCATTATAAAATAAAAATTAATTTTGTGTTCTTCATCTTAAAAACACCTTCATACTCTGCATCAAATCTCTAAATAGAAACACTCAAATCTTCATCAACTAAAGATAAATAATCCATTTTTTCTGTTTAATTTCATCTTCTCCTTTATTTGGTTTAATTTGCTACACATGGTCACTTTATTTTAATTTATTGTATTTATTATGATTGGAATATATCAATAATTAATAAAATATTATATTTTTCCACTTTTATTTATCATTTTTTGTAATTAATTTATACAAATTAGTCAAATACAATAACTAATGTAGATTTAAGGAGTATTATTTATTTATTTTTGTTGGGACCAAAGGAGTATTATTAACACTTTAATGAACCAATAATCTATTGATTAACCTCATTAGTCAACACCACACACACATATAGATATAGTAGATAGTTGGAAGGTGGGCTCCACAAAGTGGTCTGTCATCAATTCAATAATGAGGTTCGCCGCATGATTCCTGACCCACGGTCGACCATCCCGCCGTTCTACGTGGACTAACCTTCTCCACATCATTGCTATTTATCATCAATAACATTAAATAATATTAATTTTATCAAATTACTTTTATTAAATATTTATGTATTTATATTATTATAACTATAAAATAAAATATATTTTAAAAATGATATATATAATATTAATTAAAATATATAATTAAATAATAATAATAATATTTTTAAATATATCATATTTATTGTGAAAATAAAATACATATTGATGTGTGCACACAACTACTAACGTATTTGTGTATTTGTTTTTCTCAATAAAAATAATAAGAGTCATAATTTTATGTGATTATGTTAAAAAAAATATAATTAAATAAAAATAATAAATTTTTAAATAGAATAATTTAATTAAGAAATGCAATTACAAAATTAGAATTAAAAAAAACTACACTAAAATTTTATATTCTCTTATATGAAAACAAAATTATATTATATTAGTGTAACATTACTCAATAACTTTTTATAGAATAAGTGTTTTTTAAAATTTATTGTTTGATTAAAATATATATAAATTATCTTTGTAAGTTTTTAGAAAATTAAAAAATCATTTGATATATTATTCAAATTTATAAATATTTATGTTTAATATTATATAAAAGATATAATGTATAATGTGCTTTTATTGATGTCGAAAAAATATAAATAAAAATGACTTAGAAAAAGTTTTCAACTTTTTCAGAAAGTACATATTGTTAATGTATAATGTGCTTTTGCTGAGGGAGTACATATTGTTAATTAGATAATATAATAGGAAAAAATATTAATAAAATATTTTAAATTAAAAATTAACCTACACCCTTTAAAATAAAATATGAGTAAGTATATATGAAATTATATAAATAAAAAAAGATAGTTGATTACGTTTAATCTATGCAATTTTAATAACAATTAAGTCTATTATCTAAATCGTCACTCATAACTAATAAATTCGATCATTGGAAATAGAAAGTTATATTAAATGAAGAATATTTTTGAGATATTATGATTAAATATAAAAGAAGTTATTGATTTTTGTTTATATTTTGTTACAAAAGAAAGAGCTTTGCTTAATTTGCTTACTCCCTCTATCCCTATTTATATGACCTTTATGATATTTTGTACACATAATAAGAAAAGTTGATAATGTAATTAATGTGGAAAATTTGCGTATGGTTAAATTTTTTACACATATTAAAAAAAATATATAAATAAAAGAAATAAAATAGTATAATTATCAAATTATCCTTATCAGTCATTGGTGTATTTACAATTATCATCGACACAAATAGAAATATAGTAAATTGAGAATTGTGCATGTAATATTAATTAATTAGAGGGTACAATAGAAAAATAATAATAGATAATATTACATTTGAAAATTAAAATGATTATTCATTTTGATACAATTTTTATTTGCAAATGGCTCACTCATTAAATTATCCTTTATATATATATATATATATAAACGCATTTAACGTTTACTTTCCAAATTCAAACACAATTTGGTAATGTTAATTAAAGATAATTGAAAAAGAATAATAAATATATCTAAAAGTTTACAAACAATCTTATATTTAGAGATAACAATCAAATGTATCAAAATAGTCTTATAGTTAGAAACGGAAGAAGAATATTTCATTTTGAATGGAGTACTAAAAAATAATCTAAAGATAGGGATGTAGCTAAATATCACTAGAAGGAGGGTTAAATAGGGATTTTGCTGTTTAAAAATAATTTTCAAGAGATTTTATAACTATCCTCTTGCTAAGGATGGTAAGTCATAGGATGGATTTTTTCAACCCTTTAGTTTTAACTTGAGTGAAAGAGTGAGAGAAGAATATGAGAGAGACACACACAATTTTATACTGGTTCACCCAAAGATGGCTACGTCCAGTCCTCACACCCTTGTGAGATTTCACTAACGTTCAAACTGATCAACCTCACGCTGAGGATGATTACAAACTGTGTATTCTTTAGCTTCACCAAGCTTACAATCAATATTCAAATATTTCCAAGTGTAACTCACAAAGAAATTACAAAGTGGCATGGGAGTGATTGATACTTATACTTTCTCAAAGGATTTACAAAGATATAGTGTAGGATCAAAGAAAGTATGAAGTGAGGATGGGTATTGCTCTTGATAGCTTTAAGATGCTTGATCTTTTTGTGCAATTGTGTTTGTGTGTCTTATGATGGAGAGCTTGTTGCATTTTATAAGGGTCCAAGCTCTTTGATGACCGTTGGAACTCATTTCTAAAGATCCAAGGTTTTTCATCATAATTACAGAACTACCATTTAGCTTTTCTAGCCCAGGCAGCAACCATCCTCGCGCATGCACAACTATCTTGTAACTTGATATTGACAAGTCCTTGTCTATTCTCTTTTATCAGAAGTGCAAAGCTGTTTCTTTGACCATGTGAGCTGCAACCTTTTCGAAAACTTTAAGGACTAGGTTGATTTCAACTTTTAAGATGATGTTGACAAGAGAGAGAAAGCCACCCTATTACATAAGACTGTCACACTCAGTCCGAGGATCAGATCTGGCAGCAAGATGTGATTGTCTATTTTTGGCTTGTTTCTTGTTGCCTTTCTTTAACTTGACTTCTTCATGTATTAATTCGTGCAAGCCCAATAAATGATCTGATTTTAGCCTTTGCACATGCTTGATGGGTTGCTTTCAACTTTGCTGAATCATTCTCAGCCTAGTCTGCCATCCTCTTGATTCTAGATCTGGCTATATTCATCTTTTTCCTTTGACCTTCTGACTTTTGATTTCAAATACTTTATTTATTCATTGTTTGACATTGTTGTGCATTTCTTTAATGAATAAAGGCATTTGTTCTGATGATGGCACCAATTGTGCATATCTGAAGATTTTTTAATTCGCAGGCCATCCTCACGGTTTTCATCTTCAGCAATTTCCATCCTCACGTGGTTTTCCATCCTCAGATTTGAATCATATTTTCCTTCTTTTTGCCTTAATGATTAATAACCTATTTTCTTATATGAATACACTCAAGAGCACATGTTAGTCATTAACCACAATCATAATCTCTTAAGTAATTTTGTTATCATTAAAATCATTTGAGAGATTTTGTCTCAACATTGTACACATAATAAAAAAAGTTGATAATGTAATTAATGTGTATAATTTGCGTATGGTTAAATTTTTTACACATATTAAGAAAAATATATAAATAAAAGAAATAAAATAGTATAATTATCAAATTATCCTTATCAAATATCATTGGTGTATTCACAATTATCATCGATGCAAATAGAAATATAGTAAATTGAGAATTGTGCATGTAATATTAATTAATTAGAGGGTACAATAGAAAAATAATAATAGATAAATTACATTTGAAAATTAAAATGGTTATTCATTTTGATACAATTGTTATTTGCAAATGGCGCACTCATTAAATTATCCTTTATATATATATAAACGCATTTAATGTTTACTTTCCAAATTCAAACACAATTGGTAATGTTAATTAAAGATAATTAAAAAAGAATAATAAATATATCTAAAAGTTTACAAACAATCTTATATTTAGAGATAACAATTAAATGTATCAAAATAGTCTTATAGTTAGAAACGGAAGAAGAATATTTCATTTTGAATGGAATACTAAAAAATAATCTAAAGACAAATATATAAAATATAAATTTTATTTTGTGAAAGTTGTGTGTTATTTCTTTTAAAGTTTCAAAATTGTTTTGAGAGATGTATTAACATTAAAAAGATATTTTGATTTTTTAACATATGTCCTTAAAACATTTGTTGTAATAATCCTATCAAGCATAGGCGAAGGATAATATTACAATGACGAAGCTTTGAGTACTCTATTTCTTTTTTTGTAAATTAATATATTTTTATATTTGGATTCTTTAAATAAGTCTATTAATTTGTAAAAAAATGTAGAAATAAGATAGTGTTGAAAAATTGTTACTTTGATTGGTAAGGTTTGAACTTACATTGACTCTTGTAATCTCTACAACAATTAGTTTATCAATAATAAAAATCATTGAACTCAATTTTTTTAAATTATTATTGTTAGTTCTAATTCTTTAGTATTATTTTATACTTCGTCTGTCTCACAATGATTATTTTATTTGAAGAAGAAAAAAAATATGTTCTAAAATGAATGATTCTTTAAATTTTTCAATGCACTTTATTTTCTTCTTCAAATTGTATTATTTAATTAATACTCCTCCCGTCTCACAATGAGTATCATTTTAGCAACAAAAAAAATTGTTTCAAAATGAATGTTATTCATAATTTTTAATGCAATTTTAATTATATTTTGTATTGATAATAGTGAAAAATTCACCAATAGTTAAGAAGGGTAATTTGGTAAAATCATTTCTCCCTTTATTTTTATTATTGTATTTTTTTAAAATATGTGCAAAAACTTTAAAAAATATTAATTATGAGATGAAATGAGTACTATTTATATTATTTTCAATGTAATATCTTTCATTATATATTTATGATATTGATAAAAATATAATTTTCTCTTTTTTATTTATATGTTTTTATTAATATTCGTAAAATAATGAAGTAACTCAATTTTTATGAGATATAGAGAGTACTAGTTACTACCTCTGTTTCCAATTATGAGCATTATTTGGAGAGAAAAATTGTCTCTAAATATAAATGTATTTTGAATTTACTTGGTGCATTCATTATGATTTTTTCAAACATATATTTTATTAATACTATTAATTTATATTGAAATATAAAAAAAAATTTAAGGTATTCAAATATAAATATAATTTTAAAAATATTAATACATGAAATAAACATATTAACTACTCTCTTAATTTTTTGTGATAAGAGTGAAAAAGTAAGGGAGGAGAAAACGAATGTAGTAATTAATTTAAATTTAAGTATATTATGAGTAAGTTCGGCATTAAGAATAAAAGAGGGTGAGAGGGTTGCATGAAAATCGTAGACAAAGAGACAAGAGAGTCAGAGTCCGAAGTTCCTGAATGAGAGACATAGGGTTTTGTTAATGGCTCACTTAACACTTAACAGTAACAGTACCTTTTCTTTCACTTTTTCTTTATTTCTCTTCTCTTTTTGCCTTTCAATTTTCTTTCCATTTTTGTGTTATACGCGTGCCCGACTTGTGATAGCGTCATCACACCAACACCACATTTTCATTTTCTCTTTTCTTCTAAATTTGCTATAGTACCACATACTATTATCTCCATTCTTAAGAGACATTTAACTTAATAAATTTTTTAATTAAATATAAGTATCAATTGTCTCTCGTATTTAAGATTGGAGTTAGTATAATATTATATTGTAATTGGAACTTTAAACTTGACTAATAAAAGAAATGAATAATCACTTTGTTTTGGGAGGCAAAAACAATTTGTCAAATTCTATGATTAGTTTATGTGTTTTTATTAGTTTGTTCTTAGAGAAAAAAAATTAGTTAATATTTTTTTATAGTATTTATTAATTTTTTTTTTGTTTTCTTTCACTACGTTGTGGTGGAAGTATAATATCTTCTATTAGAGTCAATTCCTTTTAATTATAATATTTATTATTGATTAAAAAATTTATAAATTAATTAAGAATATATTAGTAAAAAATAATTAATTCAATTGAAAATTCAAATAAAAATTATAAATATAACCTAAATTTTTTGAAAAAATCTTATATTTAATGAGGAATGTACTATCTAATTATTTTAAATTTTTTAGGATTGGAATTGATATATATTCTAACATGTTTCTTTGGTTTCATTCTCTCAGCTCTTTATATATCATATAGTATAACACTTTGTAAACATTTTACTCATTGATTTGAGAGCTTAAAAAGGCATATTTGTTCTGATTAATTGTTTTTTTATTTTATTTTTTTATATATGTTTTTAATAAGAGATAATTTTATGTGTCATATACTAATTATAGATATCTTTCTTAATAAATATTTAAACTCAAATTTATTATGTTGTGGAAGTCCACCTCCTTCCACTAAATTCAACCCGTTTATAAATTATATATTTTAAAAAAGTCTAATCCTTTGAGGCAAAGAGAAGGATATGTATAATTATGAAGAGTAACGTGGATTGGGAAACCCCGTTGTTGATGAATCATTCCTTACATTCACTAACACAAGACAACATCATTAAAACAAGCCTCTAGCTGTCCGTTTCTCATATACCCTTCACAAACACATCTAGTATAACATCCATTAACTCCTCATGTCTTTTTTTTTTTTTTTACTAATACCTAAACTCTCATCATTTGCTTCTCTATATATCTATCTTTTATTAATAACCCCACCCATGGAAGAAAATCATTGTTGCTGAAATAATTGTTTTTTGTTTATTAACACGCGCTTATTTTTAAGTATCTATATATTGCTCTCCACCACCAAATATGCTCGTGGTAATTATCTCTAATAACACTTGCCACCTTTTTCACTATGAGAATTGCCTTTTATCTATGGATCTCTCAACAACAGCAAAAAGTATAAGTTAATTTCTTACAATTTCTATTAAAAAATTGAGAAAAAATTTAATATTTTGAATCCGTATGACACAGTAATTTGTATAGTATTTTATATTTTTATTATAATTTTTCTAAAAAGAATTTTAAAAATAAAATTTCAAATAAAAAATTAATTTAAATAGTTTATCATGAAATTTTTTATTTTATTTTTTTATATATGTTTTTAATAAGAGATAATTTTATGTGTCATATACTAATTATAGATATCTTTCTTAATAAATATTTAAACTCAAATTTATTATGTTGTGGAAGTCCACCTCCTTCCACTAAATTCAACCCGTTTATAAATTATATATTTTAAAAAAGTCTAATCCTTTGAGGCAAAGAGAAGGATATGTATAATTATGAAGAGTAACGTGGATTGGGAAACCCCGTTGTTGATGAATCATTCCTTACATTCACTAACACAAGACAACATCATTAAAACAAGCCTCTAGCTGTCCGTTTCTCATATACCCTTCACAAACACATCTAGTATAACATCCATTAACTCCTCATGTCTTTTTTTTTTTTTTTACTAATACCTAAACTCTCATCATTTGCTTCTCTATATATCTATCTTTTATTAATAACCCCACCCATGGAAGAAAATCATTGTTGCTGAAATAATTGTTTTTTGTTTATTAACACGCGCTTATTTTTAAGTATCTATATATTGCTCTCCACCACCAAATATGCTCGTGGTAATTATCTCTAATAACACTTGCCACCTTTTTCACTATGAGAATTGCCTTTTATCTATGGATCTCTCAACAACAGCAAAAAGTATAAGTTAATTTCTTACAATTTCTATTAAAAAATTGAGAAAAAATTTAATATTTTGAATCCGTATGACACAGTAATTTGTATAGTATTTTATATTTTTATTATAATTTTTCTAAAAAGAATTTTAAAAATAAAATTTCAAATAAAAAATTAATTTAAATAGTTTATCATGAAAAAACATTTAAAGTATTTTATCTATTTACTAAAAATTTATTTGTATCGTAAAATTTAAAAAAAAATTAAAATAATAAACTATTTTAAAAAGTTTCTCATACATATAATTTTCATTGTGTTAAAATTTTAATAATAAATATATAAATTACTAAATATCAAAACCACTTTGTTCATCGATAACAAATAAATCTTTAATAATAAACATTTAAATTATAAAATTAAAATAACTTTTTGTTAAAAACAATAAGGTGTAACGTTAAAATCAGGTCCAAATTAGACGTGTCGACTTATATAATATAATTTATTTTTTATGGGGCTATGCCTTTTTAGCTTTTTCTTCATTTGAGTAGTATCTCTTATATAGCATCTCTTCCTCACACCCTTTCTATCTTTATCTCTCACCTAACTACATACATATTCACACACACACACGTTTATTTCTCTTCTACTTATAATTTATACATGATGTATTAATGGTGGTGACTTTGATCAGTAACTGCAATGAAGGAGTCAGTTGTCCCACCTGAATTTCGGTTTCATCCAACAGATGGGGAGCTTGTTGATTATTATTTGAGAAAGAAAGTAGCTTCTCAGAATATTGATCTTGATGTTATCAAAGACATTGATCTATATCGTATTGAACCATGGGATCTCCAAGGTATATTACTAAACACTATATAATGTTCAAGTTTTAAATAGCGATCGCAGTTGCATCGTAATCCTTCAACTGTATAGATATCAAAAACTATGATGTTACGATTGAGATCGTAGTTGTCCACTTTATCTATTATAATTAATGTATATATAGTTATACTTAATTATCCTATATAGTAATCCGTTTAGATACACACTTTCATCAACCTTTTGATTAGGGTTTTGAGGGTTAATAAATTTTGTTTTGGCTTTTTCTTTTCTTGATAAAAAAATAATGACATGTTCTAGATCTTTGTTTAGGGTCCATCAAATAATTGACCCGAATCAACAGTGCATCTTATTATTTTTAATAAATTTAATAAAATATTATATTTATCCCTTATTTTTTATTAAATTTAATTTATATACATCGTCACTGTAAATATTTTGTACAATGAGTCAATTACAACCGTTAGATTATGAAAGATGTTTAACTTTTATTATAATTATTTCTAAAATCATACCCATAAATGATTGTGATAGGTTGACAATATAAAAAAAATTTACATTAACAAATGCAAGACAATTAAACTCTTTTTTATTATTATAAATTTATTTTTTATTAAAAAATATATGATAAAGGTCCATCATTGAATATTTTTTAGAGTAATTAATATTAGACAATTAATTTGATTTATATGGTTGTGAATTAATGATTTGATATAGAGAGATGCAAAATTGGGAATGAGGAGCAACATGAGTGGTATTTTTTTAGTCACAAAGATAAGAAATATCCAACGGGGACGAGAACCAATAGAGCTACAATGGCAGGGTTTTGGAAAGCAACAGGAAGAGATAAGTCAGTGTATGAAAGAACAAAATTAATTGGCATGAGGAAGACCTTAGTTTTCTATAAAGGTAGAGCTCCTAATGGACACAAAACTGATTGGATCATGCATGAGTATAGGCTTCAAACACTTCAAAATGCACCTCCACAGGCAAGTTTATTTCATATATTAGATTAGATATATCACATTTTTAAATTTATTTTATTTTAAAATATATATTTTTTAATTAAATACATCAATTTTCTTTAACCTTACTAATTTTGTTTATATTTAAAATTAGTATTTTCTTTTTTCCTTTTTGAGACAAGAAAACAAGGATGTTTGTATAAGTTGGAGAACGAGCACTATTACTTGTTTTGTAACTCCTTCGCCCAATATGTCATTTTCTCATGTTATAAGTTACATATGGTTTAGTCTCGTGTGATTTACCATTGCCTCCTCCAAAGTCCAAACTCGTTTTATAACTTAATTATTGTTTTTGAAACAGTTTTATAGTAACTTTTGTTTTCCACTAACAAACTTTCTTCCTAGTTTCTTTAGAACTTTCGCCAGCCAGAAAGTCATAGTCACTATACTTTCAAAAGCGTTTACATGACCATCTTTCTTTTGCTTTTTTGCTGCATATACTTTTCTGGTCAAATGTACACATCATGTATTTTTTAATTTTTAGTTAAAACAAGAATTTGTAGTAGAGGAAGAATTAATATTTTTTTAAGGGTGAATAGATAAATTGGTTATTCCAATAGTAAGCGTAAGTTAAATTAATTTATAAATTTTGTAAATTGATAAATACGTTCTTGAAATTGTAAAATATTAATCAAAATAGTTCATATTTAAATTTTTATCATTATAGACTATGATATGACATGTTTATTGAATATGTGATCCTTATACATTGATATGATATCAACGTCATCACAACATGAAGTAATTGTCCTATGAAATTTAATTTTTTTATGAATTAATTTGTCAATAATTAGTTGATACACAATAACTCACAATTTTTTTTAAGTATTAGTATATTTGTCTTTGAAAATATGATATTGATGTGAGATCAATGTTAATAAATCATATATTCAATTAAAGTGTTACATCAAAATATCTAATAGAAAAAGTTTACTGATTGACTATTTTGATTGATTTTTTGTAATTTTAAAAATGTTTTTTTATCAATTTATAAAATTTAAATATTAGTTTGACCGTTACAATTTTATGGACTTTTCTGTCCATTCACTCATTTCTTTATTAACCTTGGTCTTTCTCTAGAGGTGAATCTTGCCAACTTTAGATACTATGGGAAGGGGTAATTTAGTCCATTATAATGTTAATAGAATCATGGTGGTCGGCTGTCACTGCATTAGTCCTTGGCCATTAATTAGATAATTGAGATTTTTAGTGTATGGAATCATAATCCTTTCTCTTCTTAACTCTTATGAGAATATATATTATCTTAACTTAACTAAAATAATCTCTCTTTAAAACTAACATTCTCTCTCAAATGCATTCTTTTTTTACTAAAAATGCTAGTATTTTAATTACTTTTAATATTATATATATATTATGTTTTTATTGGAGAGACAAAGAAAGGAAAAGGGAAAATTTAATTTGAATCTCAACTCATATATCTAAAGAGGTGGCTCAATGCGCATGATAAATAGCATTCTCTTAGAGTAACCTTTAAGAGAAGAAATTATTTCTCAAAGAACAAGTAATAAATTTTAATTTATTGCTATAATTCATTCTAAGGTCACTTTTTCGTATGTAGATCATTTTATTATTAATTTGATGATATTTTTATTAGTTGAATGTACTTCATTGGATCTTAAATTAATATAAGTAAATAATCGAATATATTTTTATTTAATAAAATACATTTGACTCTTTCCTTAATTCTATTTAAGATTGAAATGAGTAAATTTTGTATGTTTGACTTAATAAAATGATTATGTGTTTGCAAGAGATAAAAGGGAGCACATGCATAAAAATAAAAACAATGAGTTTCACTTTTTACTTTCAAAACATCAATTAGTTGATGACATAGTCAAATCAAATATGATACTACCTACTACCTTCCTCTTTAAATCATTTGACCAATTTACATGATTTTTTTTATTAATAGGAATCCAACTTCATACACTAAAGTTTACAACACTTAGACACATTGCACACCGATTAATTGCATGTGTGACCAATTTACAATGTTTAAAAAACAATTAGGTATTAAAGTTTTTTACTTAAAGATTGTCTTAAGTTTTTAAACAATTATGAGTATTTTTGTAAATATAATAAATCAATACATCTAGTAATTAGAATATAGAATATTATAAATGAATAAATAAAAAAAATCAAGAAGATCCTCATTCTTAGCTTTCAAAGTTAAATATTAATAATAATTGTGTCTTTGCAGGAGGAAGGGTGGGTTGTGTGTAAAGCATTCAAGAAAAAAACCAATGTCCAAACAAAGACTAATGAAAGATGGGATCCAAGCAACTTATATGATGATGAAGAAGTAAGTGGCATCATCTCAAGGGTGGACCCCATTGACCTTATCATAAGGCAGCCTCAGAGGATTTCAGCTCAAAATTTCTTGTACAAGCAAGAAATAGAACCAGAAGCAAATAACTTAGCCTTCATGATGCATTCAGACCAATTATTAGTACCTCTTCCTCAGCTAGAAAGTCCCTCTTTGCAATCAAAAAGACAAAATTCGATGTCAATAATATCAGAAAATAATAACAATGATGATAGTTTATATTCCAAAATCAAGAGCAAAGAGAAAGTGACTGATTGGAGGGATCTTGACAAGTTTGTGGCTTCTCAGCTGAGTCAAGAAGATAGGTGCCATGATCATACAAGCTCAGACATGGCATTGTTGCTATTGCAAAGTAGTAGGAATGAAGAAGAGAACAAGTTTAGTTCATTTTTTACTACAAGCCCTGACTGTGACTTTGGGATATGTGTATTTGAAAAATACATTAATGAATAAAGAAGAGATGCATGATGGAAGGGAGAATATTGGTTTTCCTATATTTGTAGTACTAAATATGATGTTTGGTGAATGTTGAGATATGCGAACATCCAACGCTTTGAAGTCACTCAAAATTCTAATGAAGATTGATGATAGTTTTTGAAACAGCTCTCTAGCTTGGTCTTAATAGTTAAGACAATGATTCGGTTAAAGTTAGTTGGATAAAAATAAAGGAAAATAAATGTGTTTATCAAAATTCAACTTGTTGAACTGACACTACTCAATTATTATTGTCTCAAGCGTAAAGATGGAGGGAATTGTTAAATTTATTAAATTATATTTTTGAAGAGTATCGTCAATTGTCATTAATATTTAGTATGTATGAGTCCATGATAAACAAGTATCAAAGTGGTTCACCTTAAAATTTGTTGATTGAGATAATATATATGGTTTTGTATTTTGTAAACATGTGAATGGAAAAGGTGTATGGATTATTTGTGAAAGACCAAGAAATGTTCGTATGTAATAAGTCGACTTGCATTGCATGCGCCCAATATAACTCTAGATACTAAGACAAACTTGGTTCTTAACCTAGAAAAACCACTAAAAAAAAAGTTTCAGTAATCACGGTGCATGCGTTGCTTTGTTTAGTACACTTTTTTATTTTATTTTTGCTATAAAAACAGGGTAATGTATTCTAGGTGTGAGTTTTGGTGGGTCCATGTGTTGTAAAGCATGCGACGTGCAAATGTGCACATGCCTCTTATTCAACATGCTTTGTCGAATTGCACACAAATTGACCTCCCAGTTCGATATACGGATTTTTCTGCTTTTTCATTCTTTGAAGAAATTCTTAAACCTTAGTTAATATATACAAGCATTTTAAAATATAAGTATTTTCTCTAGCATAGCTATACCACCCTTCAAGAGGTTATATATATTTACATCGAACACTGTTTAGTATCATATTTATAACCTTGTGTCTGTGTAATTTTTTTTTTATCAAATAATTTAACAGCTAAACTCGTATTTTAAGTATAGAAAAGTAAAAAATTCTAAATTCAAACTCAAACTCTTATATATTAATATTCTTACTACTACTAATTGAGTTGTACTTAGAACTTGTGTCCATATAATTATTTGATTGCAAAGGTACGCATATATTTTATAGTAAAAATCATTTTTATTATCTAATAATAATTCCAAGGAGATTAATCGTTTGTGGTGAAGCTTTGGCGGTTACTGTAGCAGGCTGCAGCTACTATGTGGACCAATAGGTCCCAAATGTTCACTTTACAAACATATAAAAAAAGAATTGAAAAAAAATACCTTGTCTATTTTTATGTTGACCCGAAAAAAAAAACACTTGTCCAACCATTAGTTATTCCAACTATTTAGAAATAGAACTCTTACTCTAGTTATTTGCATCATCATTTTTCTGAACAATAAGCCACGATGAATTAGATTGAACGACTATGCTCAAACTCATTAAAAGATTTAACTGATAATACCTCTCTATCGGTTGATTTTATTCCAATCAGATGCAGTATTATCAATACGGATTGCAGAAAATAATGAAACACTAAAAATTCGCTATGTGAAATAGAGATAGCATTGCGGTCAAATGGTGAAGGCCGCACAAAGGTTGAAATAAATTAATTTTTATATAAATAGAAAGAAAAAAAAGAAAAAAAAAAGCATGTTGCTTGTTTACAAATAAAAAAAGGGAATGCAGCCATATCATAACTTATATATTGAAAGAAAAGAAATGTGTATTTCATTGAATATAGGAGTAATAATCACTAACTCTAGCTTTTCTATTATCAAAATAGGTGGGTACTCAGGGCAAAATCTTTAGTTTTATTATTTTTAAAAACCCTAAAATTAACTTTTTCTGCCGTTGCCACTATTTCATCCGACAGATATTGGAATAGTGGCCGTTATCCTAATAGCAAAACTAGGATAGTGGTGCAGTTTTCATAGCAAATTCATCAAAATCTGCTATGTTATAGCACCACCGCTACTTGACAACATTGATGGGGTGTCTATGCTAGCTCACCGGAACTAAGGAAAATTCTCAGCCATAGGGTGATGAAGGAAGTTTGATAAAACTAGAAAGGGAAAACTGTAATCAAGCCACGTTTGAAAGTAACCCCGTTATCCTTTAATGGAGGAAGTCATAAAGGTAAACCTCATATGCAGTTGCCTTGCGTTCCACAAACCAAACAAAGAGCAAGACAGTTACATTGCGTTCCACAAACACATACACACATGAACAAATATTCATCTTATATTCAAGGGATCAGTCATTTTTCAACACAAAACAACATTTGTCTTGTCTTTGTCAAAACTAAACACATTACAGAATTTGA
Organism: Cicer arietinum; assembly: GCF_000331145.2. NCBI lineage: Eukaryota > Viridiplantae > Streptophyta > Magnoliopsida > Fabales > Fabaceae > Cicer > Cicer arietinum. Next base: position 16,001,851 of record NC_021166.2, read on the forward strand.
TACATCACCACAAACATATGATGATTGAAAGAAAAATAAAAGCTAAAGAAAGAACTAATAAACTAGCTTGAATAATTTACATAGCCTGACAATTCTGAAACTATAGAGCAGAAACTTATGGCACCTGAAAAAATTCCTAGAAAGAACTACATTGAGAAATGAGAATAAAATGTATGACTAACAAACCTTATGAATACTAAACATCTACAATCCAAGTCTTGTTCCTAAGTCTGACACAAGGCTTAAAGCTGCTAAGCATGATACATTAGGCGACCTTCACTGTTTTTGAACAATTATCATCTCTAATTAAATCACGTTACACCTTGAACTCTTAGGTATGGCATAATCATCATATATTCAAGAAATAGGGTCTAGTCCTTGCTACATCCAAAGTAGGACTCCTATCACTTTGCACCACCACCTATTCCCTACAATAAAAATTCTAAAAAACCAGAGAACAACCTAGTAATCTTCAACACGTGATGAATATTAATTTTTCCACAATACCATACATATGCTTCACAGACCCATCCATAGTAAATTTCAATAACACTTAAAAAGTAGGGTTCATACATCCTTAGATGCTCACCTCAGACATTCTCATTTTATGCCAAGTGATTTTGTTTCAGTCAATGCCAACACTAATATCAGAAAGTACAAAAAATAAAAATCTCCTTAAGAATACCCAAATTAACAATCACTTGGCATCATAAGGAACCAAATCAATCAAATAGATTGTTTTCTCCATAACCATAACAGCATCCAGGGAAACCTTATCTTCCAGGAAATTCAATAAACGAATAGTTTTCCATAAAAAGGATGCTTCAATATGGGCAATAAATATTTAAAAGGAACCTACACAGTAAAAAAAACTCCAAAAATACGGTTAATGTTGTTTGGACCAAACTATAGCTCCTAATCATGAAAGTGAGCTGTAAGCAAATTCTCCAGAACTTTCATAAGAACTGCAAGGGCTCCCCGTATGCATATTCAAATATCGCACCTTGCGTATCACTTAAAAGATTAATCTACAGATTTTGCTTCTGGTAGTCCTATTAACTTTCCAATCTCTCATGGTGTCTAATGGGTATATGGGTGTACATAAATATTTTTCCTAATCAAAATTATACTTGATGGATCATAAAGACGTGTATTGTACATTCAACAAACCATCCTCATATACAAGTCCCTGATCATACCATACCTAAGTAAACGAAGGAAATCTAGCCCATTCCATATAAATCTTATAAATACCTTCCTTCAAGACCTGAGAGACCACCTATCCCATACAGATTAAATAACTTAGTCTATACCACCTTTGTGATCTAATAGATAAATAGAAACAAAACATATGGAAAAGGTATAAGAGAGAAGTGTACATAAAATAAAAATGCAACTCCAAAATTGTATATTCGAACCACATGATCATAATTGAAGATGCCCATCCCTCAGTTCCAGATCCACCTAAACATGATTGAAGTGCGACAACATTAGGAAAAAAGGAATCCACTGCCGCAAATTAAAATATAAAATTCATAAATATAATCCTTACCAAAAGGTTTTTCGCACTAATAGTATCTGTGTCCATGTGGGCCGTCGCCCCTATAAAAAGATGAATATGGACCTCCACCGTGCTGCAACATGAATATCATAATCATAATACATCACAAATAATACCATTATATAATATTAAAACAATAAGCTAAATAGTGTTTACTCACATCAGAACCATAATAGTCTGGTAGGTACTGTCTGCTGCCAGCCCCAGCATAATCTGTACATCAAAAAGAGTTATTAACAAAAAAAAAAAAAAAACCATGCAATTAAGTACGACTGAAAAAGGAAGTAAAGTTTAGACCATGGTATTGGGATCCGTGAAATAGAGATGGATCGGCATAATCAAATCGGGGGCGAAGTCTATTAGGCCCCATGTAATCAGGTTCAGGGTCCTAAAAGACAGAAGTACAATTAAAATTTATTAGTATTTTCCAGTTGTCTACAGAGACAGAGTTAAACAAATTTGTATAGGAATACAACCATATGCATAAGTAAAAATAAATAATAATAATAATAATAATAATAATAATAATAATAATAATAATAATAATAATAATAACACCAACAACAGCAATAATAATAATAATAATAAAATCTTACAGTCATATAAAATGGACGTTTGATTCCATGCATATTGTCATCATATAAATATGGATCGTCGATATGCCTTCCCATAAAAGGCATGTCAAACTGTCCTCCTGGTGAGTAGGGCCTTCTTGGAGGAATAGGCTCACCGGGACCTCCATCGGGGATACCATACCATGCTCTATCATGATATTGTCTAGATGGACCAGCAAATGCAGCACCACCTCGACTACCTGCATAATGTCCGCCCCTCATAGGCATAGCTCCTGCTTTACAATATATAGTAAAATATTAAGATCATTCAAAAACCCTTCACATCAATGCATTGATATATCATAATTGGTAAGAGAATTCAGCTCAAATTATTGCTAGAGACTCAACAAATGACCTTGTGGACCAAATTGCCTCTGAGTGTGATGGAAATCTGGATGCATACTAAAATCAGGGTCACCATGAAGACTCATTCTTCCAATTTGACTGCGTCCCCCATGATGATGGAAACCTCTGTCCCTGTTGAAATGTCCCCGGTTACTAAAGGGTTGTCTTCCCCGCCCAAAACCTCTTCCTGTAAAATTGTGAATGGATAATTCAATATGATGTAAGAGAGATAAGGTTCCTAGTAGTGGAAGGAGAAAAACTTATTTACCAGATCTTGGTATGGTTCCACTTCTAGCATGACCAATTCGGAAGCCACCACACATGCCACCCTTGACAGCCGGCGTTTTAGGCAAAGGGTTTGAAAGCCTGGCTCTCACTTTAACCTGAAAAACATGGCAAAATTATGAGCTCTATTGAACAAAATAAAGAGTCAACCAAATCCTAGGTATCACAGATACCAGCGCGTCGCAGCCAACCCCAAAAGTGGGATAGCGGGATGACTGCTATTTTTTTGACAAATTAAAATGAATAATACTACGTAAACATATATTTAATGCAAAAATAAACAAATCAAACTCTAAAATATTCATAAAAGCAATAAAACAAAGGCATATTCTTCTTGCTCTTCTTCCTTCTCCTCCCCATCATCTTCAGCATATCAAAACAGAGGCAAAAAACAAAGAAAAAAAAAGGAATAGAAAAAAGAATTCAGAAAGAAGGAATAACTAAAAAATAAAGGAATAAGTAAGACAAAGGAGAGGAATAAATAAAGAAACAAAACAGAGAAAGAAGGAAGGAAAGAAAAGAGAGGAAGAAAAGAACTTGGGTTATGGACGGTGGTGTTCAAAGCTGCTAGAGAGTGGTGGGCGGCACGGCTTGAAGTTGCAGGGAAGGTTCGCAAAAAAACAAAACGGGTGATGGTCGCCGAATACAAAGGAGGAAGAGGAACAGTAGAAGAAAGAGAATTAGGGTTATGTGCAAAAATACCAAAATACCCCCATAACATTTTAAAATTAAAGGGCAAATCTTGGTTTTTTTTTTCAGAAAAAATCATGTTTACCTTTTCATGACCCAAGAAACCTGCGACCATCACCTTTCACACTAGATAACCTTGCACTCAATGATACCCCAAAGGGAGCACTCTCCTTTCACACTAGAATGACTACATAATTCTCTAGTCGCAAAAATTAATTCTTCAAAGCTAAATCTATCAACTAGGCCAATTGAAGGCTATTTAAAGACTTTCTAAGAATAACCAAAATAACAACTTTTAACAAACAACTAACAAGCTCATCAACTTACTAATACTAACTAACTTTAAGTATCCTATATTATATATCCTAACATAACATGTAAATGACAAGCTCATCTAAAAAGTTAAGCTATTAGGTGGAAGGCTGGAAGCTAATGAATAGGATGATATTAACACACATCACACCGGCCTTTTTATCTTGAAACTGAGATCTAATAGACAATTCCTCTTCAAGCCCACGAGAGTTTGTCCATACTCAAAACTAATACCCATATAGTTTGGTGCATGTTAAAATTAAAAGGAAAAACTCTCCTGACATATCTATTATTCCTCTTTTAAGAGCATCTAGATTCCACCACAGTGACTCACCATCTAAGGTTGGATTTTTTCCTCAAAAAAAAACACGGGTTTGATATGCATAATAGTTTCTTTCCATTCCCACAACCAAGCATTAGAATCTGAAACAATTATATAGTATACAATATCTTTTTCATCCCCACAGGCCACAAACATATGAGAGTGTCTTGTCTGAATTTTACAAAAAATAGTTAAGGTGACCAAAATATAGTTAAGGTGACAGAAATTAAGCTTTTGCGAAAGACGGGGAAAGAAGGAGAGAAAGAGATCAACTAAGTAGATATTCCTTTCTAATCCTCTAATATAATAAAAAAAAAACTATTAAAGTTAATAGCATTCCACACTGCCCCATATTACTGAAAAATCTTTGAAATTAACCAGGGAGAAGGGAATGCAAAGGAAACAAGAGAATAATTCTTTCAAAGCATAAAACCGCAGCGAAGACAATAGATTACAAACCTTTGATGCCCCATCTTTCAATTCTGATTTATTAACACCATCAATACAAGCTACAGCAGCTTCATGTGTAGAAAAATCAACAAATCCATAATCTTTCCTCTTAGCTGTGGACATATTCCTCGCCAAAACAATTTTTATAATTTCACCGTAAGATTTAAGCAGCTTCCTCACATGATCTTCGTCCCAGTGAAGAGGGAGGCCGTTAATAAATACAGATTTCACCTTTGCCATTATCTCTGGGTCTGGTTCACGTGTGGGTTCGGCAAAGGCTACCTTAGCAGTTCGCTCAGCGTGACCAAGGATGACATCAGGCTTTTGAAGCCTCTTGTATGCAAGCATGGCATCAGCATGACAAGAAAAGTCAATGAATGCAAAGCCCCGGCTCATGCCTTGACGTTGAACATCTGGTACGAGTGTAATGTTTTCAACCCCTTCTACACCATAGTCCTTCAGCTTTTGTTTAATCTGCCACCCATACATTAAAACATATGAAATAACAAACCAGGGTGGTAAATATATGCAACAGGAAAAAAAACTGCAGGACACTTACAGCATCTTTTGTCCATGTATTGCAAATATTACCCAAGAATAATGTGTCATTATCCTCACTAGGAGCGGTGCCACATCGTTTTCCATGTATCTGTAAACAATGGGATTTTAAAACACAATGCAAAAGAAAGACTCAAGAGAACAACATCAAGGAAAACAATAAGAACAGAAACATACAACAGGGTTCTTCATTTCAGACAAAGCTTTCTTTGCATGTTCCTTGCTAGCAAACTTCACAAAAGCATAGCCCTTATTTTTATTAGTTGAAGAACGTTTATGCAACCTGACTTCCACTACGTCCCCAATTCTCTGAAAAACCTTTCTCAGATCTTCCTCTGTAGCATCATGGTCCAGTCCACCAACAAATATTTCATGCTCTTTGTTAATCTTTCGCTGCTTTGCAATGGCTTCCAATTCCATATGCTCTTCATCCAATGTCTCAGTTTCTTCCGGTGGTTCCTCTGGATCTTCTTCTGGATTTTCCTCTGGATCTTCCTCATCAAGCTCCACCCTCCCTTGTTCTCCAAAATCTAACAATTCATCTCTCTTTGGCCCATCGACACCATAATGGTTGAGATTCACGTCTTTTTGCAGCTGAGCTTTTACTTCTACATTAGAGTGCTCTTCATGTTCAACAATGTTGGTTTCCTCTCCTTTTGCTTTTTCTAGCTCCTCTTCGTTTAACTCTTCCTTCTCTTTCTCTCCTTCATGTGCTTTCAACTCTTCTTTTTCTTTCTTTCCTTCTGGTTCTTTTAACACTTCATGTGCTTTTTCTAGCTCCTCTTCTTTTAACTCTTCCTTCTCTTTCTCTCCTTCATGTGCTTTCAACTCTTCTTTTTCTTTCTTTCCTTCTGGTTCTTTTAACACTTCATGTGCTTTTTCTAGCTCCTCTTCTTTTAACTCTTCCTTCTCTTTCTCTCCTTCATGTGCTTTCAACTCTTCTTTTTCTTTCTTTCCTTCTGGTTCTTTTAACACTTCATGTGCTTTTTCTAGCTCCTCTTCTTTTAACTCTTCCTTCTCTTTCTCTCCTTCATGTGCTTTCAACTCTTCTTTTTCTTTCTTTCCTTCTGGTTCTTCTAACACTTCCTTTCCCTTCTCTCCTTTTTGTTCTTTCAACTCCTCCTTTTCTTTCTCGCCCTCCTGTTCTTTCAACTCTTTGTTTCCAGTTTCTCCATCATGTATTTTAAACTCTTCCTGTTCTTTCAACTCTTCCTTTTCTTTTTCTCTTTCCTGTACTTTAAACTCTTCCATTTCTTTCTCACTTTTCTGTTGGTTCAACTCTTCCTTTCCTTTCTCTCCTTCTTGCTCTTTCAACATGTTCTTTCCTTTTCCTCCTTCCTGTTCTTTCAACTCTTCCATTCCTCTCTCTCCCTCCTGTATGTTTAAGTCTTCCTCTTTCGACTCTTCCCCTCCCTCCTTTGCACCAGTATAATCTTCATTATCCGCCATGGATATATTGAGGTCCACAATGATGTGTCCTGATCGTTTAAAAGACAAGGAAGCATCCGGAGAAACAACTGGTTCAGCATCTGCCATGTTCTTTCCCTTTTCGACCAATTTGCAAACTTTTCCAGCAACAGGTTCATCCACTTCCATGGGCTTTTGTTCCGTCCCATCAAATAATCCATCACAGCCAAAACTTTGTTCCCCCTCTTTCTCACTCTCAATATTACCTGCAACGACGGCTTTAACATTTCCAGGTTCTTCCACTTGCTCTGCTGCCTCATAACTGTCTGCAACTGGAGTTTCATCTGCTTCTGCCTCCAATTGCTCTTCCAAATTTGGAGTGACAGCAACCACTTTTGTTCTCGGTTTCCCTGGTGTTTTTCGCTTTGCAGATTTCGTAGTGGTAGCCCTGGCTAATGGTTTCTGCTTCTCTGTTACACAATCAAAGAGCATACGCTAAAACAAAAAACAGTACTCCAATACTCTCAAATAGAATCAAAACTTACAAACATAAACACACCGTGATTATGAAATACAAGTGAGTAAATACCCTCACGTTTGAATTCCATGTGTCATATAGAAATTTTAGGTTTATCTCTTCACTATTGACTATTAAGCAACTAAAAATAAACAAATATTCGAGAGATAGACACCAAGTTTCAACCTAACAAGGTAATCTGAAATTTCACAGCATCAAAGGATTAATCGATTCATAATTTAAATCCATATTACTAAATTAATACGTCATGATAATAAAAGTGCCACAGCAACTAAATCCATGAATTAATACGGATCGGACATACAAAACAAACATCGAATCCTGATTGTGAGGTTTTTGTTATTGATGATTTTCCTTCATTTTCTATTCGCGTCGAAACGATTTCAGAAATGGATGAGAGAGAGAGAGAGAGAGCTTACGAGATTGATCCGGATTGAAACCAGATGAAGGATCGGTTGTGGGCGATACCTCAATCTTCTTAGCGTTTCTTGTTTTTGAAGTAGGCGTGCGCTTTGGTGGAGGGGATGCTACGGCGGATTTGGTGGCGGATTTCCTCGGCGGCGGCGTCTTCTTAGAAGTTGTGGATTTGGAAGACGAATCGGAGTTTCGAGTTCTCATGACGAATATATATTGAATTAATAATCAATATGAAAGTTGAAGTTTTGTATCCAAAGTGAAGTGAAGGTTCCAATATTCTAAAGCTGTGAAAATCTATATTTTCTAGAACGTAACCATTAGAATTTAGAAGTATATACTTTGGTAATGCGAAGGGTGCTTCTCTCTCTGTAGCATTGAAACAAAATTTTATTTACCAATGTAGCTCCAATTTAGAGTAGGGGTGAGAAATAGTTTCAGGCAAAATCGATTTTCCTAAGCAAGTTTGTTTGTTTTTTATTTAGTAAAGTGAGAAATGGTGGGTGGCAAACCGATTTCCCACTTATGTTTTGCTTTTTAAAAAATAATTAAATTTAGAAATCAATTTTAATTCATTAAACATAATTAATTAAATTAAAAGTACTAATTAAATTATTAATAATTAATCATATTTAACTAAATAAATTAAGTAAATATTTTTTTAAATATTTTTGAATCTAATTAATAGTCTTATAACTTAAATTAATTAGATTAATTGATTCAACTTCTCAAGGAGAGCTATGTATGTTTTTCAAATATTCATCCATATTATTTTCTTATTACATTCGACCTTCATATCATATCTCCAATGGTATTATATCTTTTTACAAGTGAATGAGTCTTTTAGATTGTTCATTCATACTGATAATGTACTTTTATTTAGTACTATTTATTGCCAATCTTACATATTTATCCACAAGATTAAATTTATCAAACTATATTATGGGTGTTATTTTTATAGACAAATGTTAATAGTTATAATTGGTTGTGTAGAGGAAAAAATTGTTAGCATTAAAGGTCAAATTATGTATCTCTTTCATGAAATTCCTTCAATGTCTTAACTCTTACCACTATTTGATCTAATCTTATCAACGATATTATGGATGTTGATTTTGGGTGTTGCATTAGTTACATCTTAATATTTTCCCATGAAATGTAAATATATAATTTATATGAATTGTTTTCTCCTATTTTTTATGGTGCTAATATTGTAATATATAGAAATTTACACGTTTTTGTTCTCCTTCAGCAAATTTTAGTATGTGTCACTTTTTTGTTATCTTTCTCTTTTCTTCATCTAAGAGATGTGGTTTATCGTCAATCTTTAGTTAAAAATCACCCTATAAGAAATGATTTTCTTTTATATCTTATTTTCTTCAAAACTCTCCATTATATCTACCTTGAAACATATATACCAAAATACATTACTTTTATTGACAAAGGTCGATGCATTTTTTTTATAACAAATGATTAATTACAATTAACCATGTTCACCTAAATGTTCTTCAATTCCATATTTAGGTCGAACTCGTCCAACTCGTTGAAACTATTCCAACATTGCAATGATAAAATCTCCATATATATAATCCATTTTTGTTCTTTTCCCATAATTTTATATCTTCTTCTTTCAAGAATATTCATTTATATAGTCCATTATTCTTTATATTTCATGGTGTTCAAATTGTAGAAAATGAAAGAATAAAAAATAATTTATTATTTTCCTCTATGGGTGAAAGCTTGAACCCATTATTTTTAAATGTCATTAAAAAAAGTTGTTGTTAGAGTTGATGCAACTAATAAGAACTTTGAAAAAGAAATTAACCAATTGTGAAAGTGGTCTTTTAGTTTGACATTGTCCCTATTGTGCCTCAATGTGGGGGAAAAATTAAGAGAAAAAGGGAAACAAAATTGGAGAAATTACCTTTAGTAATGGATGAAAATAATCCTCTTCTAAAATTAGTTTTAGTTGCAATAACTTTTCTTTCACAATGACATTTGAGAGTCACCGGATTCAAACTTTCACCAATTGAGGAAGAAGAATAAGTAGTTTTGGATTCTTCTATTTTCTACAATTTGAACACCATAAAAGAATAAGAAGAAGAATGAATTATATAAATGAAAGTTTTTAGAAGAAGAAGAAGAAGAAGAATATATGAAATCATAAAAGAAGAATAATAATGAATTAAATAGACGAAGATGTTATCATAATAATGATGACAAAGTTTTAAGTTTATTTTTTAAAAATTGAGTTTTAATTTCGTTTTCAAAATAGGACAAATTAGCCCATTGTATTTATAAAATCGAACAAGGAAATCATCTCTTATGTGGTAATGAGTTGATTAAAAACTGAGCTCGCCACATAAGTTGTTAACGTCCACGTTAACCTCATTAAAGAGGATTATATTGTCCGACATATTTCAATTTTAAGAAATAATTTAGTGATTTACTAAAAAAAATATTTTAAAAGAAAATCCATGAATTTCGAGAATGGAACAATTATATAACAATTTCAGACTATATAAATGAGGTATAAGTCTTAGATTATTCAAGATTTTTTAATCACAAATGGATGTTTTTATAAAATTTTATGGTATTTTTCTTGAGGAAAACAAAAAATTAAAAATATTTTAAAGGAAAATTTTACATCAAATCTCAATAACTTATTGAAAATGAAAAATTTATTAACAATTTTAGATATCAAAATGCGTTCAATTAATGAAATTTAAAGTGTGTACAAGGAAATTGCATATATTTTTCTACGTTTAAAAAAAATTATATTAGTTTTGTTCTTACGTAAGACTTTATCACTTTTTTAAGACCATGTTCAATTTAAGAGGTATATTAATTACTTTTGAACAGAAAACTTCTAATTAAATACTAAAAGAACGGGCATTCTGCCTTCTTTTATACTAAAAAAATAAAAAATAAAAAACTAAAAAATTATTCAGTTTTTCTCTTAATAATTGAAAAGTAATCTAAAAAGACATCGTTGACACTGAATTCACCATGAAAATGTTACGTATGAGGACCAAAGTAGTATATATTTTTCTGTTGTAATATTCTGGATCCGCCTTTAATAAATTATCAGTAACTTAATTAGAATGTGACACACAAAAACAAACAGCAAACAGTATGAACACTATAGAATAACTTCAGACATGAGGACAAGCCGTCTTTAGTTTCTATATTTTACGTAACTGCGCATAAGATGTTTGTTAGTTAGCTCTATTGGACACTTACTGTGCCGCCTAAATTTTATCGAACTAAATTCTCTTACGCATAATATTTTATTGTTTTAGACTTCAAATTTTGTTGAAACAAGTTAGATTTAGTTCTTTTAATCTAGAGAACTTTTTGAAGTCACTATCGTACTTACATTTTACAACAAGAACATGACCTCCTCCTTTGTCTCACTTTCCACCATTTTCCAATTTCTTCCAAATACAAATCACCATGACTTTCCATTTTCCAGTTTCTCACTGAGGTTCAAATCAAATGGAACAAAGGATTAGTGAATCAAACACAAAACACTATGGCACTGCACTGTGTTGGTGGTTAACAGTTTCCATCGTAGCAATCCTCGTAGTTTGTGCTGGTCTTTTCACCATACTAACCAACTTTCATCATCACTCTCATTCTCATTCTCATTCTCCTCAACAACCCTCCAACATCGTTCCCAAATACGCCTCTTCTCTTCAATTAGCCCTCCAATTCTTCGACGTCCAAAAATGTATACTCTCACTTTAATTTCTAAAAAAGTAATGTATTGTCGCAATAGTATTCGAAAACTGAGTGTAGTTTTTGAAGACTATTGTTACGGTGCATTACTTCAAGCATTTCAATGGTTTAGATTATATTGAAATTGAATATACTTTTTCTTTGTATGCAGCTGGTAAGGTGCAGAATAATAGGGTTTGGTGGAGAGGGGATTCGGGGTTACGAGACGGGATTGAAGCGAATTTGGATTTATCCAAAGGAATGTATGATGCTGGTGATCTTATCAAATTTGGATTTCCTATGGCTTTCACTGCTACTGTCTTGTCTTGGGCTATTCTTGAATATGGACATCACATGGATGCAGTGAACCAGTTAGATTATGCATTAGATTCTCTCAACTGGATCACTGATTATCTTGTTAATGCACATCCTTTTGCTGATGTTCTTTACATTCAGGTCAACTTTTTGGATAAACAATTTAATTAAGTTTATAGCTAAAGGTTTATCATATAAATATTTATCCATATGCTATTTCTAGAACAAAGGATAAAGTAAGGCAAAGTATTTTTATATAAACTATAAATTGTTTTTATTAATTGTCTTGGAGAGTTTATAAAATAAGTTGAAAACAACTTATGAAAATTTGATAATGTACTCCCATGTGCTTATATTAGTAGAGAAACTCAAATTAAGTCATATTTATCTACAATCTTTTAAATTGTAGTTTTGATCATGGTTGCGAATTGCGGTCCTTGAGTTTACAAAGAACTAAGAGTTAAATGTTGCAGATGCGACCTCAATCGTAATTATATTGTGGTTGCTAAGACATCAATGTTGATATCGTAAACTCTAAATTGTTTGTAATGTAAAGATTAGTAAAGAAAGGATAGTAGTATAACTGCAAATTGTGATCACAATATAAAACCTTAAACTTGATCTTAGTCATAAATTTGTTATGATTTTGCAGTCTACCATCTAAAATTCCCCATGAAGATACAAATCCATTAGAGATTTTGATAATGAAATAAGATGTATCATTTCTGTTTTCCATGAAATCTATGAAGCACATCCATAGACACCAAAAACTGATAGAATCGACACTAATAATTACTTGAAAAAGTGAAAGTAATTGAGTGCAACTACATGTGTCAGTGTCGTATCAGTGTTTTTGGATAAATGAAGAATTTGAAATTTGTATTTTTGTGCTTGTGGTTTTTGTGTGATTGAAGGTAGGGGATCCTGAAGTGGATCACAATTGCTGGGAAAGGCCTGAAGACATGACCGAGAAAAGGCCACTAACTCAAATTAACTCATCTTTCCCAGGAACAGAAGTTGCTGCAGAAACTGCAGCAGCACTAGCCTCAGCATCTCTTGTTTTTAAGGATATTAACCTCACTTACTCTGAGATTCTACTTGAACATGCTCAACAACTGTTTACTTTTGCTGATACATACAAAGTTTCCTACGGTGTCAGCATCCCTCAAATTGGAAAGTTCTATAACTCATCTGGCTATGATGATGAACTTTTATGGGCAGGTTCTTGGCTCTATCATGCTACAAAGGATCCATCATATCTAACTTACGTGACAGAAAAGAATGAGAATGAATTTGGCAGTTTAGGAAGTTTATCTTGGTTTAGTTGGGATGATAAGCATGCTGCAACTCAGGTATATATGAAGTGTGTATGATGCAATGTTTTTTATTTTTACCTCTGCTATTTATTTTACTTTAAAAGTTTAAATATGGTTTTAATCCATGCAATCACAACGATGTTTTATTTTATTTCTCATAAATTTTTTGTTTGGATTCAATCTCTGTAGATTTAAAAACTGTTGCAGTTAGTCTGAAATCACGCCATGTGGCCAATAAGTTGACACCAGATACTAAAAGCAACAACTTTTGAATTTGCAATGACTGAATCTAAATATAAAAAGTTTAGGTCACTAAAATAAAAAAACGCTATGGATTAAAATCATATTCAAACCTACTATAAATAAAATATTTGTTTGTAAGGTGTTAGTTCGATGATAAGAATTTGTCTTTATAATTTTAAGAGACAAAGTTCAAATCCACCTCAAAACGACCACAAAAGGGTTATTAGTTGTGATGAATTTTCTCATGAATTTTGTGACATTGAATTAGGTTCTTTTGTCAAGAGTAAATTTCTTTGATGTTAGAGGTATCTCTGATGAAGAGAACCTTGACCTTCAGAAGTACAGAGAAGCTACTGAAATACTAATGTGCAAGCTCTTACCGGATTCACAAACAGCCACAACCAACAGAACCAAAAGTAGGATTGATTTCTTCCATGTAGCCTTTTCATAGTCCTTGTGCATTCATTTTTGTTAGTTAATTCCGGAAAAAAGCTTGCATTACATTTATTAAAAGATCGACTAAAAATGTGGACAATTATTTTATAGAGACTAAATAGCAATATCACCCCTTTGGATGCATGTTATTTGTTTCTCATACAAACTTTAATTGCAAAATAGGTGGACTAATTTGGGTGGTACCATGGAACTCTTTGCAACATTCAGTGGCTTCTGCCTTCTTAGCTGTTCTTTATAGTGATTACATGTTGACATCTCAAACTGAATTCCTATATTGTAGTGGAAAAATGTATAAGCCAGTAGATCTTCGTAAATTCGCCATTTCTCAGGTATGCATGCATCTCTTAGAAAATGACATCAATAATTTTCCATCCTTATCATTAGGTCTATTTTCATTTCATAATATCAAGGATTGTGACACAATTGCAAGGTGTCCATGATTTAAAATTTTGCTTATATGATTATATAAATGGTTTTGAAGATGAGAATAATTTTGATGCACTGAGAATGTACAATATTTTACAATATCCATCAATCATAATTTACTATTTCTATAACTTTAAATATAGATATTATAAAATTATAAAATTCAAATTATTTTAAAGATCGAAAGATTATGATTAACTAACACTATAAAAAAAATTACACTATTAATGTATATAAATTAAATTATATGAAGAGACTTGAAATTCAGCTTTATATTTATGCAATTCTATAATAAACTCAACGTAATTTTTATGTAATTTTAATGTGTGACTCCATTAAATAATTTCAGGTAGAGTATGTTTTAGGAGAAAATCCAATGAGAATGAGTTTTGTTGTGGGATATGGAAATGAGTACCCTAAATATACACATCATAGAGGATCTTCAATTCCTTTTGATGCAAAAACTGGGTGTAGGGATGGATTCAAGTGGTATGACTCACCTCAACCAAATCCTAATGTGGCATTTGGAGCTTTAGTGGGTGGCCCCTTTTTTAATGACACATATAATGATTTTAGGAACAACTCAATGCAAGCTGAACCAACCACTTACAGTAATGCACTTTTGGTTGCTCTTCTTTCTGGCTTGGTTGCCACTTCCAATGTTGTTTTGTCTTTCTAGAATCCATATGTATGTATATGTACGATCCAATTTTTAGTTGTGGCATGTGTAAATAAATACTCACTCCACAAGATAGCAATATCTCTATTAGGACCCCTACCAAATGTTTAGCTTAGTTTGTTTCATGTGTTTGCAAATATAATAGTTAGTAATATTAATTTTTATTTAATTTCTTTTGACGAATTATTTTTGTTTTAGTTCATCAAAAAGATAATAAATATTACTATAAATTCATGCAATTGTAATATTTAACAATTTTAATATTTGTTTTTTGAATTAGAATTTAAAAAAGTAAATGAATTTTTATTTTATTCTATATTAAAAAGTTTATACTATGTTATTTTTCATAATAAATCTATAATCATGTGACAATAAATTTCAATAAGTTGATGTTAAAAATATCGATTTTAGATATACATTACAAATGAAATTGTTACGATAAATTTCTTCAATTGTTCACATATACCATTTCATCTAATAAAAAGATACACAATTTTATTATTTTAAATTTTATTTATTATAACAAAATATGATCGAGAAAGATAAAGTCAATCTAACTCATTGAGACATAAAATAAATATTAATGGGAGACATTTTTAAAATGATAATAATATTTTATCTAAATATATAAATGATTATATTTTTATTTAAATTTTATGTTTCATATTTTTTGAGATGTGAGTTCATTTATTAAATTGAAATTTTATAACAATAAGGCAATGAGAAAATTCTAATATCCTTTTAACTTGAAAATTGTGATGAAGGAGTTGAGAGGAGACAAAAAATGACAATGAAGCCGACTTATCTATATCTATTTCGATTGTAGTATAAAAAAAAAAAAAACAATATTATTTGTGTTACAAAAACTAAAATAGATATTATTATAAATGTTAAATTCGGGAAAAAAAAAATAAAAGCAGGTTATGATCCGAGAGAGATTGGTTCTTGAGTTTTGATGTTTCTACTTTTCTTTTTCTTTACTTCACAATAATAATAATAATAAATCTAGCGTCCTCCTTCTGCTGCTGTAACACAACCACCATCATCGTCTTCTTCTTCTTCTTCTTCTTAATTCTCATCCTACAAGGTTCTCTCTCTCTGCTCCTTTTCCTTATTTTATTCTTCTATATTCTCTTCACTACATTTCTTCTTCAATTCTCTTCCTTTTCTTCTCTTTTCATCTTTTTCTTCCTTTTCACTTTCGTGCTTACCTCCTCAAACCCTTATTCTTCTAGATCGCTTTATCTTAAAATTGCTTTGCTTTCTTCGTCGGTTAGTTCTCAACAAACTTTAACTCTTAATTGCAATTGCTTTTAACTCCAATTTGCCGAATTGTATAATTATAATATTAAAGTCTACATGATTTCTTTTTCTTATCAATTTTGCTTTCATTTTAGTTCTGGATTTTGTTGTTACAATTTAAGCCTAGTTTCACCTAAGTAACATGTTATTCATTGCTCTTTCATGGAGCTTTAAATTGGAGTTCTAGTTTCAATATGCTTGTTTAGGGTTTTTTGCATTTTGAAACCCTGGCCTTATATATTTATTTTGATGCATACTGCCTCCAGAATGAAATAAGCAAAAAGTTATTTTAAAAGTTTATGTATGATCTAAATCTAAATTTGAGACTAGATACATACATCAACTTTTCAAGTATTCTTTTTTCTTATATTTCATTTCGGAGGGAGTATGTTTTAGGGTTAAATTGAATTTTTGGTTGAATTTGTGATTATTTTTTTATATTTCTATCCAACATTGGGCAGGATATGGCGGCAGATGAAGATATTGGAATGTCAGGTTTGAAGTCTCAGTTGAGTCAATCAGATGAAACTTGGAAGGAAGGGATGGAAAGAAGCCAATCTCAGGTTGATGTGTTGCAAGAAAAGCTTACAGAGATAAAGGGCTCGGAGGAAGACTCAAAAAAGGAATTAGAGGTTCTGTGGCGAAGAGTCAAGACTACTTCGACCTTGTTGACGTACTTAAAATCGAAAGCGAGAATCATGGCTATTCCTCATCTAGCCCATACATCTTGTGGCATCAAAAAATTAGATGGAGTAGGGCTTGTCGACAAAGACGGGATTCCATTATCGGGTTGGTCTAGGAATGTTGATCTTTCTTCATTTGATGGCGAAGATGAAGAATCTTGGATAGGGATTAGCCGTGAGCATGGTTCATTAGACGAACAAGATGCTGTATATATAGGTGAGTTGCTCAATTCTGTTCAGATGGTCACTGATGTGATGGAAGCCCTTGTGAAAAGGGTTTTGTTGGCAGAATCAGAAACTACAATTGAGAAGGAAAAAGTAAGTTCAGGACAGGAAGAAATTATGCGAAAGTCTGTTCAGTTAGAGAATATGTCGATCAAATTAGAGGAGATGGAGCGTTTTGCTTTGGGGACAAATGGTATTTTGAATGACATGAGACAAAGAGTTGCGGATTTGGTGGAAGAAACAACTCGACAGAGACAACGGGCTGCTGAAAATGAAGAAGAGCTTTGTAGAGTGAAACAGGAATTTGTGTCTCTCAAATCATATGTCAGTAGTCTAATCACAGTGAGAGAAACCTTACTATCCTCGGAGAAGCAATTCCAAACTATTGAGAAGTTGTTTGAGCGGTAAGTATATATTTCATTAGACATGTTATATGCAAGTGTCTTGATAATTATTTGGTATTTGAGCTGAATCAAATTGTTTGACCTAGTTGCTTCATTTTATTCTCAATTTAATTTTATCTAGTATAAGTTTTTTTGTGATGACATCTGACAGGAACTGAATATGACAACCAAAAGAAGTGAACAACTAGAATGAAGCTCTAAATACAGTTTCTAGATGTAAACTAATATGTGGATAAGAAAGAAGAAAGATATCGTAGAATTAAGAATGCCATCTCTGCCCTATGGCTTCAGACACCCCTTCATTGCTCAAATGATTGACTGCATCCCACTCCTTTCTCCATTTCACTTTATATCCATGTCCCTCTTCATGATACCAGCGCGTAATCTGTAATCTCACAGTCCACATGTCCATTCTGTTAGAACTTAGAAGCTCACATAACACGTTTCATCCACGTTTTGTTTTTCAAATTTGCATTTGAAAACCGAAAATGGAAAGTTCACAACCATGCCAAATGGGTACTTAGTTCTCAAATTTAGTTTTCTTCTTTATGATTGGGTTACCCACAATACTAATATTTGAAAATCCCATCCTTTGGTTAGTTTAAGGGAATGTCATCCTCTATTATGCTTCTATAGAGATTAACTATTATCTATCCAATATGTCTAGGTTTGTTTCTAAATCAGCAATAACATAGATCATCCAAATGAGTTACTTGTTTTGTGCATCTATTCATCTTGTTGGAAGTTGACATGTTTACAATGTCTTTTGATGCCTACTCTCGTGTTTTCGGTTTGGGTATAATTATAATGTATGTGTTTTATCTGCCACTCTCTCCAGACGATAGCAAGCAAAAGGTATGAAATTCTAAATAACAGATTAATTTGGATCATTTTTGTTCGATTGGCATATGAAACCGCTTTCAAAACTTTTGTTTTTATCGCGGTAATTGATGGCTTAATGGATGCTTTAGGAAGTGTTTCTTCTTGTACAGGCTACCTTTTCCCATTGTTTGAATTAGATTATTATAGGTTTATGTCGCGTTGTATTTGTTGGTTTCTTCTCGGGTGGGGTGGGATGTTTGGCGTGTTTTGTGTTTCTTAATGTTCATATATTATATAACGTAGGCAATAGCATTTGTGCATTTCGATGATAGCGGTGTTTAGTTTTAATTAAAGTGTTCATATAGAAGGTTCATTTTCATCTAGACTAAAAAAATATGCATCTTACTCTGTGATTCTCTTTTCTCGGAAGCACAGGCTAGTTGGAAAGACTACCCAATTGGAGGGTGAGAAAATGCAGAAAGAGGCTGAAGTTCAGAAACTTATGGAAGAGAATGTAAAGCTGAGTACTTTGCTTGACAAGAAAGAGGCTCAACTTCTGGCATTGAATGAACAATGTAAGATGATGGCTTTGAGTGCTTCAAACATGTAATTGTCATTTGTACTCTACAGAACTCGTTTGAGGTCCTCTAATCCTGAAAAGAAAAAAAAGCATCAATGGAGGAATCCATAAACATCATGAATGCCTTTATTTCATTTTCTGATGCAATTTCTGTGCCTTTTCGAGATTGAACACGGGGAATATTTTTCCTTGGAATGTAAACTTGGTGTGCTCTCATTCATGAGAAAAACAAAATATGAGATTTCTCTTGGTTGTACATGTTGGAGACTGCAAATCGAATTCGATTGAACTTCAAATTACCATAAATTTTTCAAAACCATAGGGTTAAGCCAAAAAAATAAACCTGAACACTATGAAATAAAGGTGTTTTGTTAAACAACTTAGAAGTATCTCGGTATACACTATGAAATGTGTTTCACTCAGTCATAGCTGTAAAATATAGATAAAGATATATTAATTGCTCACAAATTTGGAATGATTTAGACTTGAGGGTGTAAAATAAGATATTTCTCTTCTTAGAGCATTATTAACTATTAAGATTTACTCATTATATTAGTGTGAACCATCATAGTTATGTAGGTCATATTTTTTATTTGAATTACATTTTAATAATCCTATCACTTGTGACATACATTCAAAGTTAACAAGAAAAATTTCCTCTGCTCTAGGAGCACCTAGAGTTTAACTCACTGACTAATTTGAGGGCATTGTTCTGCCTTCTTTTACTCTGTAAGACTGTAACACGCTAAAACCTAGAGTCCTTACTTCCAAACCTCTGTTTGCAAGATGGTTTTGCCTTATGTAAAATTGCCTCAAAACACAAATATGCAGCGAGGGCAATAAGAATGAAACAAACAGCCTTACATGACAATGATTGTGACATCACTTGTGCTCACTGATTTGTTTGGCTGGTAATGAGAGTTGATTTTGATTGGTCTAACTTAGATGTAGATTCAATTGGTATTTGTAAAAATTACATGGAAACAGGTAGGACTTTTAGTATTACCATTCAAATGAGTTTGAGTTTTTGGTAAGTATTAAATAGATTTCAGTTGTCACTGTATTTTTAAAAAATAAATATCAATCGCAAACCATGAAAATAGTAATATGTCCAAATTATGCTACACAATAGCACTACAGTGGTGTTATAGTCGTTATTTAACAACATTATATATTAAATATTGTATTGTGAGACAATAATGATTTGTTAAAATTTTACACACTAGAACATCTACTTAGCAACCTTATATTTCACACACATGGATGTTATAATACTCATTCTATATTCATTAAGTTTTATATTTCAAAGATTAATACGTGTATCTGCCCTACCAAAATGCCGATAAGTAGGATCTTAAATTCTCATGTTGAAAAGATGTTTGAACAACCTAACTCCATGCCTATTTTTGTTTTTATGTAGATTTTTATAAGACAAGAGTAACATGGTCTCACATGTTTATTCTTTGATAGAAGCTAATACCCCCTCTCGTAGTTGCGGCTGTGTTGGAAGGTTGCTTTTGTTTGTAGTTTTCAACGTAAGAAAATATAACATTAATTTTAATGGTCCAATTTGAAGAGACTTTGCTAACCTATGGAGTTTGCAATCCCAAGCATACACTAGAATGTTATTGCTAATATCTTTTGTCCAGTGGGTACAATAATGAAACATTAATTTTTAAATGACCAAGTTTACCTTGAATTTCATGCAAAGTGATTACTCTTTGATCTATGCTAAGGTGGCCGTGGTGGCATGGAAACGTATCTTTCTTAGGGCCTTGGAACATGATAGTAAAGTTTATGTTCCCATAAAGTTAGAGGTAGTAGTGATTCTTACTTTAGAAGCATTTGATTTTCCTCGGTGGTCCTTTAATTTGTAGGTTGATAACTGATATTATGTGCTTGATTGATAACGTGAGCAATCTGATCTATGTGCTTGTTATTTTGACATTTTTTTTTAAATAGCGCACCATTTTACTCTTATCTCTATTTTTCTCAAAAAAATTAAGTAAATGGAAATTCATTACGGAAATGAGACAAAGGAGAAGATCACTTCATAGTGGAGAATGGAACTAGAGATGAAAGACATTTATCCCTATATAGGCGACAAATTTAGTTAAACTATCTAGAATATTCAAATTTTCACCTTTATTTGATTGTACATATTGATCATGGTTAAAGTAATATATATTTAATAGATGTTTTAATTTGTGTTAGAGGATGATGATGACGATTGTTGCATAAATATTTCAAAATATGTGTGAACATACAAAGTTTTAGGATTGATATATACTTTGATGAATGCAAACCATATACAATTTGGATAGTTGCAAATTTTCTTATAAGATATACTAAAATTCTTGAAGTGAGTTATACATTCATTTTAATCCTATAATCAATTATTTTATATAATAAAGTTATCCCAATAACTCTTGTATATTAAAGAGATGAAATAATATATATATATATATATATATCAATTTGAATGAATTTAAGGCCATATAAGCATGCATTTTTGTCATGTTTTGCATAGAGTGTCTCTATTTTATAATGAAACACATGTTACTTAGCAAAGAAAAATAACCTTTTTAAATAATTTTTAAGATGTTCAAATTAGAGTTAAATACTGTTAATATTTCGTGTAGGTAGTTTAATTGACAAACTAAAAAATATTATAAATATTATAAAAAGGATGTCTCAAGTTCCGATCTAAAAAAGTTAATCTAACTACCGATTTATTAATTTTATAAAAAAAAAAAAAAAAAAGGTTAAGAAATTCATAATAATACAGGGTGTTTCGTGGGTTTCATCTAATTTTGATGAGACTAGTTAACTTCAACTAATTGACTAGAGTATCATGAAAAATTTGTGTTAAATAAAGTGCAAATGAAAGATTTAGATTTCTAAATTTTGTCCCCATTTGCAAATTTGCGAGGTAGGAAACAGAGAGATCGTAATGAAAGATATAAGTTGTTGGGTAATGTAAAATTATATGGAACAAGATTGAGGTAAATCACGAGATAAGTGAAAATCAAGATTGATTTGTAAACTAATAATAATAAGCAATTAACAATGCAATCTTTCTCGTAACATGTCGCACAAAGTGAGATTTCGCTGTACTTTCAAAGGATTTTTGACTCCAAATGTGAGATTTGCTTAATCTTGTCAATGATACAGATGAAATGAAATCCTTTTGCATACTAATTGCTGGAACAACAATAAACTATACTTATTACTAACTAATGACGTGGGTTAAACTTGTCAAAATTCTTGGTTACTTTGGAGTTTTGTTGGTACCGGTACCCTAAAGTTAAATAAATTAAAATTTTAAATCTAATTTGAAATAATTAGTTAAAAAATGTTGACTTATTTCAAAGATTATATATTATTAGTGTAGATTATTTTACATGACAACAATTACAAGTCGTTGATGATATAATTATTTTATGATAATAGTTATAATCATATAATAAAATAATAAAATCAACGTTTTTTATTGTCTCTTAATGTAAAACTGATTTAAAGTCATAATTTCTTTTCTTTTTCTTTCTATTTTAAATGTCCCATTTTTGTTGGGTACCATACACAACATTTCAATCATTGAATGCTATTGTTGGAGGATCCATATTCACGTAGTCAGAACTTTGCAGCCGATCAATCGAGATTTGGTTTAAAAAAGTGTAGATTTTAATTTTATAATTTAAAATATCTAGTTTGAATTTAGATTGTTTGATTTTTATCTAGCAATTATCATGTCGCAACTATGTGAATGTGGGAAATATCGATCGTAGAAAATTCGAGTTTGATTGGGGCAAAAACAAAAATAGGAGTGAAAATAGATCAGATCAAACGACATATATACGAGTCTAACCTATGTCACGTTCAAACCAGATCAAGTATTTTTATTTATTTTATAAAATAGACAAGACTAAAGTTTATTGAAAAGTCTATTTAACTCAAAATGTTATGTTACGAGCAAGAGAAAAATCTATTAGTCTTCTCGGACTTGTCTAAAATTATATGTTACATTATAATTTTGTTAACCTTTTAGTAATTTAATTATATTAGTCTACAATAATTTTTGACTTATTTGAATGAATTATTATAAAATAGAATTTAAATATAAAATCATATAAATTTAAATTCTCTAAAATATAATGCTAAACCTTAAAAAAAATATTTTATTCTATTGATCGATTAACTCATTAATCTATTCAAATACATATATCATTACTTATTTAAAGATGTTAAATATAAAATACAATTTTAAGTAGGCTAACATATTATACTACATTTTCTTAAAGATCAAACTCAAACTTTAAAAAGTCTATAAAATGCCATTAGTCTTATATCTTGAACTTTTTGACGGACAATACTTAGGTATTGCAAAGTTTAATGGAAGTATCAAATCAAATAATCCATGTGTCCCACAAACAGTGGTCTCTTTTGATCATTTTATACAAATTAAGAAAAATATATAAATGAAAGAGATAAAATATTTCTTTGACTAGAATACCCTTATTAACAGTTGATGTATTCAATATTATCATTAATGTAAAGTGAAAAATAATGAATTAAAATGAATACATAAAATATGAAATATATGTTACAATTGAAAAAAAAATTAATTAATATTATATTCAAAATTAAAAGGGTCAAACATTTTGAATTTTGTTTTTGTTTTTGCAAAAAGATCAATTATTTTAGGACTGAAGGATTAAGTGTTAATGAATTTTAATGGATAACATCCATGTTAATAGGGGTGAAAATAAGTCAGACCGACCGATATGAGCCTACAACTTAATCTACGTCAGGTCCAAGTCAAATCAATTTTTTTTTTAAACAGACAAGACCAAGACTTCTTAAAAAGTCTACTTGGTTAAAAATGTCAAGCTACATGCCACATGAAAAATATCTTAGATCTATTAGGCTTACCTATTTAAATAAATATAAATATTTTTTTATTATTACTATAATTATTATATTAAATTTATATCTTTTTGTTAGATATTGAACTTTTAGTAATTTAAACATATTAATGTTCTTTGATTTTTAACATGTTTAAATATATTATTATAAAATAGAATTGAAATGTGATGTCATATAAAGTCGATTCTTTTAAATTTTTAAAATGCCGTGTTAAATATTAAAATAAAACTTAATTTTATTAACGTATTATATTGTTAATTTATTTAAAGATATACCTAATTACTTATTTAAATATGTTAAAATAAAATAGATTTTTATTTAGGCTAACATATCGTACCAAAATTTTATCAAAGCCATACTAACCTATTTCCACCTCAACCCATTAGACATACCAAAAATAAAATTTTTGTTGTTGATGTAATTGTAAGAATAGAGTAAATGTTTAATTTGCATGATTTATTAACTTAATCTAGCACAATATTATCAATTTTTTAAAACGATCATTAAAATTGACAAATTGTAAAATGTTAATTAATTTTATCCATCTATTAGTATTAATGGAAATGATATTTTGAGATGGATTTAAAACTAAATAGATAATGCATGTGAAAAGGAGGTATTTGACGAATTAATATTTTGTAATTTCAAAGTATTTTGAAATATTAAATATTTGCAGTTAAAAATTCACAGCCAGATATAAAAGGGATCATTTAATACAAAAGAAAATGCCAAAAAAATCGTGTTTAAGAGAAAAAGTGGCCCACATTGTTTATTGGGGGAAGCAATAGACAAATGAAAGTCCAGTGGGGTTGCACTTGGAACTTGTTTTTCTCCATTCCCTTCTAATAAAGTCAAATTTTTATTCAGGTTAGTCCTACCCTTATGTAACCAATCACTTCAACATGCCCATAACATCAATATCCTTAATTGCCAAAACTATATATTAAATGTTTGAAGTTTTCTCATTTCACTAAAAAAAAATCAATCAAACTTGATTTGAATCCCCATTAAAAAAGTGTGCATATTTAATATTCAATATTACTTTCAAACATAATTATCTCCGATCAAAGAAATTTGGGGAAAATCAAAACAAAAAATAATCTAATTAATTGATTTGATTAAAATAATTAATAAAATATAGTGTAAATTGAATCGATTGAGAATATCTAAGTTCAATTTTTAGCTGTACCATTTTTTATCAGTATTTATATATTCTTTATGTCTCAAAATAATTGAGTCATTTGATCATTTTATATATATTTAAAAAAATGTATAAATGAAAGAGAAAATACTTCTTTTACTAAATTATTTTTGTTAGGTATTGATGCATTATCAATGTCATAAATGCATAACGAAAGACATTCTATTGAAAATGATGTAAATAATATTAATTAAAAGGAACAATTGAAAAAGAAAATGTGGTGAGTTCAATTGAAAGAATCATTCATGTTGAAATAATTTTTTTTACAAATAAGTCAATTATTGTGAAACGAATAGAATACTTTTCAATTCAAGTTCAATTATTTACAAATAAGTCAATGAGAACTTTGAGATCAGTTTTCTACGATAAGGTGGTAAAAGTGATTCTTTTATTAAACCAAGGTAAAACAAATGTGAATGATATTTATGAAAGTAAAATGTGAATGTTATAGTTTCAATTTTCATAGTTTGAACTATCCATAGACAATTTAGGTACGGTCTGCTACATGTCCCCACATCCACGTGATTCTGTTTCTTAAACTCTGTTTCTCTTTTCCACACTCACAACACACCAATCTCCAACCATAAATAAATGCCTCTCCCACTCTCTCCCATGAATCACCACCTCACAACACCACCATTCATTTCTAACTCTATCACACCAAAACTTGAATTTTCAAAGAGAGAGAGAAAATAAAAACATCATGGGCATTAGAAAATCCAACAAGCTACCACAACCAGATGTTATAATCAAGCAAATCGTCAAAAGATGTTCAAGTTTTGGAAAGAAAAATGGATACAATGAAGAGGGTCTTCCTGAAGATGTACCAAAAGGTCATTTTGTTGTCTATGTTGGAGAAAACAGGACAAGATATATTGTTCCAATTTCATGGTTGCCTCATCCACAATTTCAAACTTTGCTTCAAAGAGCTGAAGAAGAATTTGGATTCAATCATGACATGGGACTTACTATTCCTTGTGATGAAGTTGTTTTTGAGTTTCTTACTTCAATGATTAGATAAGGAGAAAAGGGCTTTGTCACATTTGATCATAGTGAGGTTTATTACTATAAATCCCTTTCTCAAGTTGTGGTACTAAGTCTAACTAAGTAAAGGAACTATTAATATTAACACTTCTACATTTTTTATTGTAATTGTAATATACACATGCCAAAGAGAATTTCCTTGGTAGTGCCAATTGTATTCTTAAAGAGTAAAGATTTCTTTCAATGTTACAAAAATGTTTTGGTTTTTATTTTCATTTCCTTGCTTTGGTTGTTTGATGAATTCAACTTGAAAGAGAAAGTGATTAGAAATAAATAGTTGCACAAATTCAAATTTCTCATATTTTTTATTAGCAATTGGCAAATATTAGATGATCTTTATTAGTATTTTTTCTCTGTCTGGAATTCAAATTTATCATCATTAAAAGAAGTATTCTTCTTTTTTTGTTTTCTTTCACAATTTCCAAATTCCACCATGCATGTTGAATTTGAAGTTCCAATAGCATACTAGTTTTAGCTTTTTGAAAAATATCAAACAAGTATTAGGATGCAAAGTTCTAAAGAGTTTACATGTTTTTGCCAATTGCAATCATATCGACTATATTTAACTCCAAATTTTGCAATTTAAAAATCAACAAATACTAATGACTAAGAAAAAAAACAAACTAAAAATGTTGAGTTTAAAGATGTTCATCTAATTTTTTGTTTCAAGTGCGACTAAGATGTATTACATTAAATAAACATAAATATGTTGAAGAATATACAACAGCGCTTGTGCTTAGCAAGCGCTGTAAAATGAGCGCTGTTAAATGTCATTTTTTGCGTAGTGTATATTCAATATTTTAGACTCTTGGTGAAACCCAACACCAAACATATGAAACTTCTCATTATAACATGCAAAAGGTTAGCATTTGAAAGAGACATGGGGTGGAGGGCAAATTATTGTTACTTACTATTTATTTGATAAGCTCAAATTTCTACATGCCAAGACAAGATTTAGGTGTCACCAGATGTCATTCTTGTTTTATTCATGTTTCACCCTTGTTTCCATTTCATTATATTTGGAATACCTAAAATGTATATTGTAAAGTAAGTGATAAAATATATCAAAATTAAGCTGACACATTTGTATTTTGATAGTTGGTGCATCGTTATAAGACTCCGAATTCTTATTGGTAGTTTGTGAAATAATGTGTTAGCTTAGTGAATGTTATGGTTAGTATGTAGATCTTGTGATTGATCATGAATAATACACAATTGATGATTATGTTACATCCTTTTCTATCTCTTTCTAGGCCAAATTAAACGAATAACAATGCAACAAGCAAAAACAGTGGGAGAATTCTCCGGAATCATGATTTTGTTGACGAAAATTCCCACACGCAGTAGAATGTACTCACACGCCACAAATCTTTGATGAACACATTAGAAGAAAAATCAAATAATCATACTTATCCGAGATGTCTCGACTCTTCACATTCACATGATGACATAATCCTCTTTTTTATAGGAAATGACATGATTTTCATTTGCAAAAGTAATTAATTAGACCTTATGTGAAATTTTCACCTATTAAATTTTCATTCACATGGACCTCTGCATCTTTTTAATTTTCACCTATTTAATTTTACACTTATTTGAAATTATGAAGTGAGTTCTTGATAGATTTGTGAATACAATCATACATCAATCATTGAATTCTCATTATATCACAAGGATAGTTTTGTCATTTTATATAATTTAATAAATTAAAAATTTATTAAAATTAGAATATTTAGTAATAAAATTATTTTCAAAATTAAGAAAGTATGAATATAAGTTTAAATTAAAAAATATATAATTCTCTTTTAGTTTTATCATATTATATGCATTATTTTTATTTAACCTATCTAAATATAAAATATAATTATTTAGTTACTCATATTCTTTTAAATATAAAATTTGTTTATTTTATTTTAAAATTATTTTATTATTTATTTAATTATTTTAATATTGTTTGTAATTTATAAAAAATTAAAAGTAGTATAAATTAATTTGAGATCGTATAATAATTTTATTATGTTAAATGAGAGTTATCTATTCTCGATTAACTATTCTATTGATTTCTCGATAGATAAATCATAGAGTAATCTTCTCTCTCATTCACTACAAATCCTAAATCTCTTAACAATCTCATTAAGTGAATTCTAATTTAGATACACAAATTCTTAATCTACATCTTAATATATTAATATGCTATATAATTTGTATCTATCTTTAATTATTAAAATCCATCAGGTTAGAGAATCTTGATCCAAACATGAACATTTTATCTTTTTCCTTTCTGAATCCAAACATGAACATTCTCAATAATAATAATGATAATGTTTCATATATTCTTCCAGTGCATATATAGGACAAATAGTACACTTGTCTATACAATACAAAATATACAAATAGTACCTAAATCGTTTCCTTCTCAGCAGTCCTTTCAAAATTGATCACCACAATTAAGTTATAGACCTATGTGACAAAAAAGCATGCGTAGTTTGGCCATTAATTAGATCTACATACATACAAAATGGGGCCTCATTGTCTATAGATGAGTCTAGACAATTATAATAATTAAAGTGTGACAACCCTTAATCCTTTAGTCATACCCTTAATTGCTTAACATATGACAAGACATGAAACCATAGCCCCATAAAAAGAGAAAAATATATATTTTGTTTTCCAACATGAATTAGATCCTACAGTATCTAATGGGTACGGAGTCACATCCTTTGAAACAAATGGTCATGATTTGAGTTCGATGGTGGTCCTATAAATTTCTTTTATAAATCGGTTACTAATTAATCAACCACTATTGTCCGGTTATGTAGTGGACAAGGGATTAGGAGCTGATTTATTAGTTTACAATTATCTTAGCCTCAAAATATGTGATACTTTAATAATT
Organism: Cicer arietinum; assembly: GCF_000331145.2. NCBI lineage: Eukaryota > Viridiplantae > Streptophyta > Magnoliopsida > Fabales > Fabaceae > Cicer > Cicer arietinum. The sequence goes on from NC_021166.2 coordinate 16,030,579, forward strand.
ACATGATTATTCCTTGAGCAGTGCTAAAAAAAAGTATACGTGACTTTTTTCTTCATTAAAAAGTAGAGTGTTTAATAAAGGGAAAAAAAAAAAGTTATATCCCAATTAAATTAAAAGAAGTAATTGTGTTTGGTGTATGCACATTTATTTGTGTCTCAAGTAATATAAATTGATTAGTAAAGAAGACAAAACTAATAACAAAAAATTATTAAAATAACAAATTCAGTAGGATGAATATCATATTAAAATTTCAGCTAAAATCGAAAATGTTTGTCGAACCAACATTCATCACCAGTATCAAAAATATTTCTCCTATCTCGGTCGTGCAACTACATGCATGCAACTCTACTTCTAATTTCTTATGCAAGATTGCTTCCTAATTTCAGCAAGGTGAATGCTCATCCAACCCCATGTTTGCTCATTCTTACCATAATCTAGCTTTTGGTAGTGTATTAGAGCAGATGGACAAAATTAGGGGACAAATAAATATTTTCCTTTCAGCAACTAGTAGGGATTTTAAAACCATTTTATTCTCCTTATTATTTCATTATGCACCAAGTCCATTCACAAGTGTACAACACATCATCTTCTTATATTTTCTTTTCTTTTCTTTTAATTGGTGCGAGCTCCCACTTGAGGAGGGATTCACCTAACATTCAAGGTTCATATAAGGAGCTTTGAGATTATAGAGAATGTTTGCAAGTACATGTTGTAAATAAGGTATATAAGTATGGTCACAATGAATTATGTCTAGTGCCACTTAGGAATCATATTCAATTAACACATGTTGCATGTATTGAGATTGAACAACTTGGAGGTCTGTGAGGATTGTCCATAATTCAATTCAGTTGCAAGAGTATTTGAAGAGGTAATTTTACGCATAAAAGCATACACAAATTTACCATGTTGATTATGAATCAACCCACCACAAACAAAGCTCCCATTATTGGTAAAATGAGATCCATCGACATTGAGTTTGAGGCATTTAGAGGGAGGATGAGACCAACTATATTTCTCATGTGCATTGTTGATCCCTCTAGAGACATTAGGCTAGTGTAATTCATCTACGTGAACTTGATTGTTTATCGAATTCAAGAGCTTACCTCCCAAATTAGACTGATGCAAAATATAAGCATGTTCATATCTTTCCAAAGAGACCACACCTTGAATCTAAAGAAGATAGACCAGTCTCAAAGTATATTACCAATATTCTTACTCGTCAAGTGTTAGAACCAAGTTGGTTTGAAGAACTACGACCCTTATTTGTTTTGATGATAACATTATTTTGTCAGAACAATTTAAAACACTAATGTTCTGATTAAATGTGCAGTTTCTATATCAAAATTTATTTTGAATGAATTTACGTTGCATCATCTAATGATTGTATTAAGTTAAATAAATACCAAGACTCCACTTTGATTTTTGTATTCTAAGTTTGGTGAACGCGCTCTGAAATGTGCCTCAGTTATTCTGTTATTGCAAGCAATGCTCTAATTATTTTGGCTATAATCAATTCAACAAGCATATGATCTCTCTGCCTCTAAAAAAACAAATGATCATTTGTCTTTGATAATCACGTCAAGCATTTGATCATCTAACTATGATAAAAAGTCAATGCCCTAAAAAGTCAGCGTTCTTAAAAGTCAAAACTTTGATAAAAAGTCAACGCTCAAGATAGTCAATGTTCTGGTGGAAGTAATTGATTTGATATGACAATCTCTCAAAAAGTCAACGCTCTAAAGAAGATAAATTTGTGTAACATCTGATTAACTCCCTGAATCTGTTATTCGCCTCAAGGACTATGGGACATACTCTGATGATGATATCTTCTACTTCTTCTGCTTCTATACCAAGATACACATAATCGATTACAGGGATTATTTCTAGACAAGATTTAATGGTGAATCAATCTTTGAAGATTTGACACGAAACTTCATGATACGTGTTGATTTCTTGCAATCAGGAGAATGACCAGAAACCCTAAATTTTCTCTATAAAAGGACGAGCAACCCTATTTGAACAACATACTGCAATAAACTCAATACATTCGTCTCTGCACTCTTGCTCTCTACCCTTTGTTTTGTTTAAGTGCAAAATAAAAATATTTTTTTGAAAATTCAACATTGTAAATACCCTCTTGTGAGAGTTATTCAGACTATAGTAGATGAGGAGAGATGGGAGATGAAAAGAAAAGATTCAAAAAGAAAAAACAAATGTTTGTGTGTAATACACACTATAGTAGTATGTGTAAACTTGATCAATCTGTTGGCTATAAAAAATTAGATCATAATGAACCACTTTAATATTGATTAACGTGTGATGTCACCTGATAATTTATAAGTTGTACTCAATCAAAATCCCAAAGTCAAATGATTATAACGCCGTAAGCATTGAAGTCGTTGAAGGAAGAATGCAAAGGGTAAACAATATAGACATAGTTTAGATGAAAGCATTCGTTCCCATGTTTTAACTACAAAATCAAAGCAATATATTAATTACAACTCTTATATTTATACAGTCTAATTTTTACACATTTATTTTACACTATTTTATCTCTATTTCTCTTTTTCTATCATATTACCAATATATCACATTACTCACTTTATTTTTGTATCTCTCAATGTGTCAATTGATTTTTTTTTTTATGTAAGTGAAATATTTTTCTAATGCTAAAGAGTAATATTGACGTGTTTTGAATATAAAACCAAAAAAATATTAGAATTTTATTCTTTTGAATGTATTGACTTGATATTTGTTTTTTTGTTCATAGATGAGATAATAAATACAAGTAAAAAGTTACACCCACAGCTGCAAAATCTCAAATTTAAACTCGAGACATATATTCAACATAACTGTTGTTTTTGAAATTCGAAAACCTTTGAAAACAATTTATGCCACCGAAAATATTACTGGGTTGAGTCGCGGACTAGGTCGCTCTCTTTAAGACGTTTCGAGGCACTGCCCAAAATTGTGCAAGGCAGACTATCAACCACGAAGTCCTCAGGATAAAACAGCTCAGATTCACTGAATTGGAGTTCTACTGCACTGTAGAAAACCGTTCTAGAATTACACCCTCAGTATGCCAGTCGATTGACTGACACTCAAATATAGCACGGAGGCTACTCAAGAAAATAAGAAGAAGAAGAAGAATATAAGGGGGAGAAGTGAGAAAAGCCTCAGACACAGAGAGCTTTTGGTGTGCTTTTCCAAGTGAGGTGAGCTCTCTATTTATAGATGAGTTCAGCAACTGGATCTGAGAAAAAAGGGGGAATCCAAGAGCACGAAGTCCATTAACTGGACACCAGGAATGTGCCTCAGAAATAGGAAACGTGACTTGACTAGGCTTCTTGACCGGGCAAAAGTCAAAACGTGGGAAAGACTCAGCTTTAGGGTTTTGACGTGGCAAA
>NC_021166.2:16034356-16077693 GCF_000331145.2 Cicer arietinum
GGCGGCGGCGCGCGCGCGTGTGCGCGTGTGGTGGTTCGTTTGCTTGTGTTCTCCCTCCTTCACAAAATTGCGGTGCCCCTTGGGGCCCAACCCAATTTTGAAACTAACTCCTTAAACAAGCAACTTGAAGGATTTGTAATTCATGGACAAGAAGACAAGGTCTGCAAGTTAGATAAATCTCTGTATGGTCTTAAACAAGCTCCTAAGCAATGGCATGAAAAATTTGATAACTTGATTATTTCGAATGAGTTTAAAGTAAATGAAAGTGACAAATGTATTTACTACAAATTTGAAAATAACATTTGCACTATATTATGTCTCTATGTAGACGACTTACTCATATTTGGGTCAAACATTCATGCTGTGAATAATGTGAAATCATTGTTGAGCAGCAACTTTGATATGAAAGACCTCAGAGAAGCAAGTGTGATCCTCGGAATCAAGATTACTAGGTCAGAAAAGGGAATTTCTTTGTATAATTTAAAATTTTGAATTTATAAAGAAATAATTAAACATTGTCATCCATCAATACCATTTTCATCGCATAAAATTTATATTTGACATTCATATCAGATAGAAACCACAATTCGCACAACTCTAATAACCAAATTCCATGACTCCTTTTTTGGAGAAATTGAAGCAACAAAATTTGTTTTTTTTTTTTTTCCAGACATCGAAGAAAGATAAAGACAAAAATAAATAATGAATCTTTGGTAAAGGAAAAATTAAAAGGGAATTGTGTATAGATGAGTTAATACGAATGATATTTATAACGGATGCGCCGAAAATGAGAGATTATTGAGAAGATACTGTTAACCGAGGATGCCGAATTAAGAAGGAAAGTATGAATGCACTAAAAAAATCGTAAAATAAAATAAATTTTTTAATTAAATTAATTTGAAGCGGTGATTGATAAAGTAGTGTTTAAAAAACCATTAATTTCAAATCCTGATGTAATGTAAATTTTATTTTTTTTCTTTAAAAGAAATCTGCACAGTGAGGTGGTTATTTCTATTAACCATTACTTTAAAAAAATGTGAAGTTGTGGTGTAATTGATTATATTATATTTTTAATTCATTCTTCTTATTTTTTAATTGGCCACTAAATTCTCAACGCATCATGTGAAATCGTAATGTAATATAAGTTTTGTTTTATTTTTTAAAAAAATATGCACAATAAAGTGGTTATTTCTATTAATAGAAACTTTATATTTACCTAACACTCTATTTAGAAACTTATTTTTTTTAAAAATATGCACAATAAAGTGGTTATTTCTATTAATAGAAACTTTATATTTACCTAACACTCTATTTAGAAACTTATTTTTTTTAAAAATATGCACAATAAAGTGGTTATTTCTATTAATAGAAACTTTATATTTACCTAACACTCTATTTAGCTTGTCAAACAATATTTGTTTTATTATATTGTATAGATTTTAAGGTCATGCTAATAAGTGTCTTTAAAGAATTAAAAAATAGAAATTTAGCATAGGAAAAAACAAAATTTGACATTTCAAAAGTTGAATGCATAATCTATAATACAATTTTCAATCTAATTTTTTATATTTATATGTTTAATTAACAAGTACCTTAAGAACACTTGTTAATATTTTCCATATTTTTATTATAATATTTATTGTTGATCACAAAAAATAATAATTAAGGATATGTAAGTAAAAAAATAATAAATGCAATTAAAAATTTAAATACAATCTTATAAAAGATAAGAAAAATGATGAAGAGCATCTCCAAGGGTGAACTCAATATGGGTTCATTAAATAGGGTCCACTGTGCCACATTATCTTAAAGCAACTGATTCCTTTTTTGTCTAACGGTGAATTCAACATAATCCATTTAGTTCTACTATGCCACATCACTCTAAATCAACTCATTTTTTTTTACTGTTTAACTTTTAAAAAACCATATTATATCCCATAACTTTAATTTATACATTAATACTTTATTTATATTCAATTTTACTATAACTTAAAATATTAATTTAAATATTCTAATTAATATTATTATACATTATTTTAATTTAAAATTAAAATAAAAAAATTAATTTAAAATAAAAAATTAATTTAAAAAGAAGAACAGCTATATATTATTTTTATTATACATTATTTTTATTATTATTAATAAATTAAAAAAAGTTAACGACTATAAATTAATAAAAAAAGATAAATTTATTATTATTAATAAATTAATAAAAGATAGCAGTTATAATTATATTATTATTAAATTGTGAAAGTAGATCGTGATTACACTTTGGCACAACTCCAACAGTGAACTCACCAAATATTGAAAGTTATGTAATTACAATTGGCCGACAAACTCATTTTGGCTACAGTTGGAGATGCTCTTTATGAATTTTTAAACATTGTGAATTGAGTGAAAGGAACACGAGGTGGGTTCGGTTGCTGAAGAAGTCGTAGGGACATATGTTAGGTTGATTGAATATGTTTAAGACTTCAATTTCCACGGACATTTATTATTGCTTATAATAGTATCAACGACACTCTTAATTAGACTCTTATCTAATCCACAAGAGCAAGACCTAAACTAATTTCAAATTTAAAAAACTCAACTATTGCTAACAAATATAATAAAATGGAAGCATCAAGTATATATGTGTTCATAAATTCAAACACAATGTCTAACTTTGGTTTGTATTTGCACGAACTCATAAACATAATGTCATCATCTTCATTAAGTTTCTTTTGTTCCCATGCAATCGTGGATTTTAGGTATACATACATAGTGGTCCTTACTCCTTAGTTGAAAGCACGATGGTTTTAGTTAGATGGCACATGAAATGTTTTTCCAATGTCCATTTCGATTGAGCATAAAAATTATTGTTATATATATGTTCCCTTTATCATTTTAAAACTAGTTGACGTTCACTTTCAATTCAAACTCCATCAAGAGACGTGATGATTCACGGTACTTTGAGGCAAAAAACTATACATAATTTATTTAGTGAGTCAACTTCTAATAAATGAAGCCTCTTTATAGGAACATATGGTCCCTTCTTATATAGTAGTTTAAATTGATTAGGGAGATTTATTTCCTCCGGTATTCATATTCATATAGAAAATAAAAATCTCTCAAACCCTTAAAAAAAAAATTAAAATCTTGAAGAGGAAATGAAGTGGATGAACTTGATTGAATCACGAGCTAGAGTTTAAATTGCAAGTTTAGGGTTTACGCTCAAATGCACGAATGTTTCCATGGTTGCCTCTGATTTTTGCTTCTGTCTACAGTGAAATGAGCAATTTTTTTTATATTTTATAAGTTCAACAAAATTACAATTACGTCATTAATGAAAATTACTTTTCCGTGTATTTTCTTTTTAAAACTTAAAATTAGAAAAACCAAAAGCAAAACACTCTTTACATGTTTTGCTTTTTTTATTTTAAAAACTATAATATTAAAAACAATTTTATAAATCAGTTTTTAAAAATATGTAATCCAAACAAATTTTGGTGCTTACTATTGGCTGCATTTCTGTTTAATGAACTAAAATTGCACATGATTTTGATCTCTTGTTTCCATTCATAACAGTGACACCATCCTTTAACAGTTCTTCAATCTGTTGACACCTATTCTTTCATTATATTTTGTTAAGATCCCTCATTGTCTCTATATAGTTAAAGTAGCCTCCTTAATGACTAGGGACTCCTCCCTAATTTAATCTGAATTTTAATGTTGAATTGAAGATTATTTGAGTCCTAATATTCGGCTACCCATAGATGTCCAGCTTTCAATTAGACACATAGTATAGTATGTTGAGATTGGCTGCAATTACTAATTCATGATTTGACATGTACAGAATGAAAATACCATTCTCGAGTCTACGAGATTTTTTATGAAAGCCTTTCATTTGAGTCATAAGTAGCAATTAGACATAGTAGCAAACATTTGAATTTGATTCCTCCACAGTTATTTGATTTTGTATCTTAATCTATATAATAAGCTGCACAACAACTTGCTCTAATTATTTGGCTTTATTTGGGTACTACAGTTACTGAGATTTCACTTGAGAATCTTACATTTTGGTTAGCCATGGAACCATTGAGGTTTCACTTGATTACAAATAGATCATGATTCAAAACACAAAGGAAACCAAGGAAATCAACAAATGAAGCCAACTTAATTCGAAAAATAAAATTCAAATTAAAACCCAAATTCAAAAAACGGTAATCAAAAGAAAGGAAAAGAAAAACTAACCAAAGAAATTATAAGAGAGAATGGAGAACACAACAATGATCAAGAAGAGGAAATGAAGTGGATGAACTTGATTGAATCACGAGCTAGAGTTTAAATTGCAAGTTTAGGGTTTACGCTCAAATGCACGAATGTTTCCATGGTTGCCTCTGATTTTTGCTTCTGTCTACAGTGAAATGAGCAATTTTTTTTATATTTTATAAGTTCAACAAAATTACAATTACGTCATTAATGAAAATTACTTTTCCGTGTATTTTCTTTTTAAAACTTAAAATTAGAAAAACCAAAAGCAAAACACTCTTTACATGTTTTGCTTTTTTTATTTTAAAAACTATAATATTAAAAACAATTTTATAAATCAGTTTTTAAAAATATGTAATCCAAACAAATTTTTTTATTTTTAAATTTTTAAAAACTATAATAGAGATTTTGAAATTAAAATCAAACAGACCCTTAATGTAATATGTGCACAAAATTACTCATCACTTCACTACCCTATCCCGAAACTTTTCAATCACTTCACTACCCTATCCCGAAACTTTTCAATCCATCCATTTGAAAACCAAATTCCAGATTTCCATTATCTTAATTGATGTTGCAAAACAAAAACCACAAATTTTCGATGGAAACACAAATCCGATTCATTGTTGCCGAAAAGTTTCATCGTTGTAATTGATATTGTGTGATATTTATTTTTCAATTGGTAATAAAATCAGTCGTTTTAATGTTCGTTGAAATAATATTAATTTTAAATAAAATTTTATTAATTTTAGTTATGAAAATAATAGAATGTGAAGTTTTTTTATTAAGTAAAAATTTTATTTTTTGTAGAGGCGTAAGACAATTGTCTCTGTGTGGTATTATTTTTGGGTCGGTCTTGATTGTCTTGAGAATTTGTTCAATGAGAAAAAAAGAGTATTGAAAAAATAAAATCAAAATTAATGAAAGATGATTGTAGAAATAATAACATTAAATATGATAGAGTAACTTAACTTTGCATATATTCAAGACCACCATTTTTTGGTTGTTGCTTGTATTTGAGACTTAAAGAAGTATAATGGTCTATATATATTATAAAAAATAAAAAAACAAATAAAAACAGTACAATGGTCCAATATTTTGGTGCCACTTTTTTGATCTGCTTAAGTGCAAGAATATAATCCTATTTATATTTTTGTAACGGTACAACTTTTCTGTGTCACTTTTGGTTTATAATGAATTTTATTTCAATTACTTAATCTATGATGCATTTTTTCTTAATATGTGGTACAAAATATATATTTTTATTGATTGATTTGGTCCCACTATTAGTTAATTTAATTGAAGAAAAAAAAAGTACAAAATGAACTTTTTGCAAAGATTAAAACAAATATCTTATATTTTATATGGACTAAAATTAAATATCTTGCATTTTGTAAGAGTTAATTGTATATTTAAACCTTAAATAATTAATTATTCAACCGTAAAAAACTAACAATGAGACATTATAAATTAAAATAAAAACGTTTGCATTTTTTCAAGACTTAATAAAAAAATCATTTTACAAGAACTATAATTAAATTTAATACACTTTACAAATACTAACATATTTGAGTCTTTTTTATAATTAAAAGAGTGTTATTACTAATTCAAATTCACTTTTCTGTGAAGCACTAGCGTTAGCACTACTAACTCTCAAAGCCTCTGTGGTTGTGTTGATGGAAGTGATGAGCAAGTTAGTGCATGGATTTCTTACGGTATGGTGAAGTAGTTGTAAAGAAATGTTAGACCTAGATGTATAAGTTTTATCTCATTAGATTTAGCCGTCTCTACAACTATTATAAGGAACAATTATTGTTGATTATCATAAAAAATAAAATAAAAGAAGTGGTGTTTGCTTTGTTCAATTTAAATGGAGTGCAAGAAAAAGGCACGGTTGTGTGTGAACTCTACCACCAACAAAGAGAAATGAATTTTTTTTTCTTTGTAGAAAAATATAGAGAATTTACTATGTTTTTAATAAGATTTTATTTTGGATTAGATAATGACGATATTTTTAGAGATTGAGGATGCATCTAAAGGTGGAGAATCTAAATGATATTAGTGCAGGACATTGAGAGTCAATCATATTATGGCCGTACACAATTCAAAGACTAGAGGAATGAGTATTTATGGTGCAAAAATTGAATTGAATTGAACTATATTAATAGATTGATTCAGTTTTTGAAAATCATTTTCGAATCAAGTTCAATTCTGAACCGATTTGAAACTGATTTATAAATATAAACCAGTTTAATATTTTGAACAAGTTTTTAGTTAATATCGATTTTAAACTAATTCTTCGAAAAAAAAATTTTAAAATTATTTTAATAAAAAAGTTTCGATTTATTTTAAGATTTTCTTTTTTTATAAAAAAAATTCCGATAAAAAGTTTCAATTATTTTTTCGAAAAAAATTTCAAGAAAAGAGTTTCGTAATTCTTTTAAATATATAATTCAATTCATGAACCATTTAATTAGTTTAGTTTTTATTGATGCAATGCAATATAATTTATTAATATGGTACAATTAACTATATATTTTACACTCCTAATTATAGTAGAAATAGGACGGATATAATAATCTGAGTCAATAAGACCAAATTAATATTGACTCATAACTCTCATGAGAAATACCAAAGTGAATATGAAACTTCACCTCCACTTCAATCACAGTTCCATCATTCACTAAAACACGTGGAAAGAAAGAGACAATGCATGGAATTAGGGTTCCTAGTTAGTCCTATTATTGATAGCATAAACAACACCAATCATTTTTTACCGACGATAATTAGTAATTATATTTAGAGCTGTTAATTTAACAAATTCATTGATTATTGGTCCCAGTATACATGTTGTAGGGATCAAAAAATTTCTTAGTTAAAAAGGTCTAAAAAAAGAAAACCCCAAACATTATAAAATTCCTAAAATTTTGCGGGTTTAGTGGGCCTATAAGCCCACTTTTTCAAAAAAAAAATGATAATTTATTTTCAAAATTTTCCGATTAAAATGTTTGATTTTTTCCTATAAAAAATTATTTATAATTTTTTTTTGAAATTTTTTTAATTCGAGAGAAAAAATTGATTTTTTTGTTTAATTTTTTTCACAAAATTTTTTGAGAAAAAATTATTTAAAATTTTTCAGAGAAATACTTTTTTTTCAAAAAAATAAATTTCAAAAATTTTTCAACAAAAAATTCTCAAAATTTACAAAATATTGGAGGTTTATAAATCTCCTGAACTCCCACACTTAAAAATAAAATGCAAGTCTAAGATTAAAGGGACCTTAGAATTTTAGACTTTTTTTTATAACTCTAACCACATCAGACAAAATTGTAATTGTACTTAGTTGAAACTGCTTGAATAACCATTTAAGAGCTTAATTAGACTCACCAATTTGGTGTGGTTTTTCTATGCAATGCTCTGGTCCATAAAAATCATATGGAAGAATTTAAAGGTATGCTTAGTTCCACTTATTTGTTTAATATTAACATTTAATATTAATATGGAATGAAGAGGTGGGAGACTTGCCAAGAATTATATAGATTACAAGTTTCCGTATATTTTTTCAACTCTATAAGGTGAACAACATTGTAAAAGTAAAATGAAAAATTATGAGCTTCTATGGCTTCCCTAAAATAAGTTAAAGAATTAATCTTAGAATCTTTGGTGGTTTCTAGTTAATATTTAACTTTACGTCAATATATTATTAGCGATTTTAATATCTTTTTACTGCTGTAGATAAAAAGGAAAAAAATCAAAAATTATTAATGACTTTTTAAGGTTTTAATTTAAGCATGTCATCCATATTACCAATTCACTTAATCTAATGGTAAAAATTGTGATCATTCTCTATTCAATACATTATGTTGTGCCATTTACTTAGGTAAAGTGATGTGGTCTCACAATTTAAGTTGAAGAAAATGTCACTAAAATTTGAAAGAATAATTGTCGATTGTACCAAAAACCTAAAAGTACGAAAGAATTATAAAGTGATTTGATAATTTAGGAGAGTTGAAATGACAAGAAAATCATGAGTTCAACTCACCAAATAACAAGATAACAACTAATTACTAACATTATTTATTCTTAAAAAAACTAAAAGCATGACATATAATTTAAATCTTCTCCATTAAAATACATAAGGTCATATAAGAGATATACATATATCCAATAACATTAGTAATAGAGATTAATGGACATACACTTTCAATATAAAGTTATTTTATATTGACAAACAAATCACCATTTATCAACATATTAAATAAAAAACTAAAAATAAAAATTATGCAATTAATTGAAATGTTGAGGCTGTGTAAAATAACTTCAATAATGTATTCTCTTAATAATAACTTTTTGGAAGGTAGTAACATTTCTAATCTTGCCTAAAAAACATTTGTTATCTTAAATCTTTAATTCAGTCAAAAAGAGTATTAAATCTTTTTTTTTTTCTTTCTCTATAATCTAAAATCTTTAATTAATATAAAAAGTGGTTCCTTTTTAAAAGTTAAAATTGAATAGAGTTTACAAACAAACAAAACGACTGAGAATCTGAAAAAACGACATTAAGGTAGAATACAGCATTCGGCCGTTCACAAATCCAAGTCCTAAAAACGACAACAGCCACTTGTTCCCACGCCTTGGTTTCCGCTTTTAACCAAAACAAAACGCAACGCAACGCCACAAAAATAAAAATAAAAAATGGGAGTTTCAGAGAGGAACAACAACTATCATTACATTATTTCACTATTCATCTTCCTCATTCCTTTCTTTCTCGACAATGCACACTGTATTCGGTTCCCGGATCGGGTTACACAACCCGCCCGCGATCAACCCGACCAACAGCACTTGCAAACGGCCGTATTCGCTCTCGGAAGTTTCTGGAGATCCGAAGCTGTGTTCGGGTGCTTACCTGGCGTTGTTAGGACCACTGTTGGTTATTCCGGTGGATCTAAACCTAATCCTGAATATCGAAGTTTCGGTGATCACGCTGAATCCGTTCAGGTTCTAATTTTCGTTTTTTTTTTTATTTTACATTTTTAGCGAAAAGATTTTGTTTATATAGGCATTGTTACGTATTTGCATTATTGACACTCGAATCGTCTCAGTTGGGCTGGTTGATTAATTAGTGAGTAGTTAATCTAATTTTTGGCCAATTTCATAATTATTTGTGTTTATTAGGATTGTTAGTAAGTAGTTCCTAATTTCCTAATTTGAATTAACTTTGAATTTAGTTAACTTTTCAATTATTTGGCTCTTCACTTGTGGTGCACATGGATACATAATTTAATTAGTTCTTTTGTATAAGCTACTTTTGTAATCATAGAGAAATTTTAATTTAACTATTTTTTGTATAGTTGTGAGTTATTTTCATTAAATATTTTGAAGAGTATATTGAAATATACAGAAAACAAAGTGTGTTCATGTCATAAGCTGATCCTATAAGCTCACTCAAACTCTCACACGAGTGTTTATGCTAGTAGCCGGTAGGTAAGTTCAAATAAGTTGTTTATAATCCAATCCAAATGTATCTTTAGTAAAAATGATTATAAGTTTTGAAGAGATTTTGAAATTAATGTCAAGAACCTAATTACAACTGATGCGAGTAATTATTATTTAATAGACCCGTCATCCTTCACAAAGAATTCCCTAACATTTTTTGTCCTAGCTGTATTTTAGCAAGTTTGGTTTTTCCTGTACTTGGATTGTATTTAGGTTGCCAAGTTAATTATTTTGAACACTGAAATAAAACTAAAAATTTAAATCCTAACTTTGTAACAGCTGAAAGTCTGTTGTTTCGAATGAATGACATGTCCTAACAAAGCTTAATAAAAGGCTTCATAAAGGATGCCATTTTTAGGCATGCGCCCAACCAATGTTTGGAAAAGTTTTGCATGCTTCTTAGGAATCTCCAAAGGCCATTGCCAGACTAGTGTATTTTATCACCTGGATTGACATATATAAATCCGGAAATGAATTCTCTCCATTGAGAATCTCATGTTTTCTCCCTGGAACCAATCTCTACCATTCAAACACCGCAATCTCATTTTCCTATATTATTAAATCCTCCCACTGTTGTATTTTTTAAGGGTCTACATTTCACATAATCATAATGTCAATGTAGAGAATTCATTCCCAATGATAAGGACTATGATATTTTCTGAGTAAATTGGAATCCTTGGTCCATGAGTAGTCGAGGTTTCATTTAATTCTTTATTTGATTAAGGTAGCAGTACAACATGCTTGACCAAAATCCAGAGTTCTTGATTCTGGAATTCATGTATTGTAGACTGCTAAATATTGATAATTTTGTGTAGCATTCAACTGGTGGTGTGATTTTCTTTTATACCATGAACGAATATTCGTTGGTTTACTGATATGATGCGTTGAACATGGATGATTTTATTGAATTTTCCGTTATGGTTTGCAAATACAATGCAGGTTGAGTATGATCCACGGCTGATTAATTTTAGGAAACTCCTTGACATTTTTTGGTCAAGCCACGATCCGAGGCAGGTGTATGGCCAAGGTCCTGATGTGGGTAATCAGTACAGGTAGGAGGAGTATGTGCTAGCTGCACTGCTTCAGTTCTTTGTGATATCCCTTACATTCAATCTCATGCCATGTGCTAAGTACTGAACTATACTATACTTACATTCCAACAGATCTATTATTTTTGTTAATGGAACTGAAGAATCAAGAATGGCTTCTGTCAGCAAAGAACAGGAGCAAACCAGGTCAAGAAGCAGCATTGTGACTACTCAAATTCTGCAACTTGGAACATTTCACCCTGCAGAGCCAGAGCACCAGGTATGTTATTCCAAAATAATGTTTATGTATAATTGGTGTAGAAGATAAGCGTTTTCTTCTCCTATGTTTGCATAGATCTAGGTATGAGTAACCAATACAAATTATACAATGCAATACCCTAATACAGTGTTTTTAGAAAAAATATTAAGATGTTGGCACAGCAATGTAGTATTAAATAAAAAGATATTATAATTTTGTATGCGAAAAAAATACAATTAAGTTTATCCACTTCTGATCTCCCTAATCTGAGTCCTATCTGTTCTCTAGCTTGATTGGTGAGTATGAAAGTCTGTTTCGCTGTAATGGTTTTGGGGTGCTCAAGGTTGCAAGAGTGAGAATATGTTTTGGGGGAGGCATTAGGTGAGAGCAGGACTTCAATATGTTTCTCAGTTGAGTAACAATACTTTGAGGACAGTGGGCATCCATGGTGCAAATAGAGCTAAGGATTATGCCAAAAATAGTATCGATTATGTATTGATATTGGATGAGTACACTCCCATTTTGGCTTAGGTGTGCATTTTTCGTTGAGCTTGAACATATTTAGCCCTAAACTCTACATTGATTAATAGATTTGTTACTGTGGCCAAAAAACATCTATATACCATTTTTTCGTCTTATTGTAGACAATTTCAGTAGTTCAATTTTATGTCAACTGTAGTAGGTGAAAAAAGTGCTTGTCAAAGTTCTCCCATTAGATCACTGACTGATATTGCATGTTCTGTTGTAAATACATGCAGAAATTTGAACTCAAGCAAAATACCTTCCTTCTTCAGTTAATTGGGAATCTGCCTGAAGAGGAGCTTGAGAGGTCAAACCTGGCAACAAAGTTGAACGGATATGTAGCTGAGCTTTGCCCTCCAAATATTCAAAAGCAAATTGATGCAAAAATCAATGAGATTATAAAAAAGGGTTGGCCCATTTTAAGGGAATTGTAATTGGCCTTTAGGGGAAGTTGCTCATATTAAAAAAAAATTGTCATTCTTTTGCCATGGTGCTCTCAGTGTATCTATAGGTTTGGTTCAGTAGCTTGTAGTGTATCAGTTGCAGGGCTCAAAATACCAAATGGAGAATCAAGTATCAGTTGCAGGGCTCGAAATACTGAAAGGAGAATGAAGCATATGATTTTCGCACGGCGAGAATATGATTATACCATTTTGTTGTAATTATTGTAATTGCGATCGAACTAGAGTTTCACAGGAGTTTGGATCTCCTGAATTACTTAAGGGTCCATTTATGAGAGAAAAAGAGAAAATATTTAGTAATTATAATATTAAATGCACTTTTTTTTTGTTTTGTTTCTCTCATAAATGAATGGACTCTTAAGTATATGAGGAAATTCCAACCCAGTCTCATTCACCCCATGAAAGGAAACATTTTTTACTTGCGCTCTCGTAAATTTATTTCCATTTTGCCATATGATGATGACATAAGATACACTAGTAAGTTCAGCTTGACATTCATCGAGGTGAAGAATGTATTATGCTCGTACTTGTTAGATTCTTGGAGTTATGATGTTTCTTAAGAACTTCTTTTACCCCTAAAAAAACAATGTTTATAATACAACATTTAAATTTTTACTTTTTTTTCTTAAATTTAGTCAACTCATTTCATTACCAATATAATTTGGTGGCGAATGAAAATCACTGGGAGGAGGTAAGAGATAGCTATTTATGCCAACTGATGAGTATTATCATTAGTTAGTTGCCTAGTAAAAACGGTATAAAATTTATGGTGTCTATAACTAATATGATTGTACAAGCTGGAATAATAGAATCATATTTTTTTTCATAGTAATAGAGACATATTTTGACATGTTGGATTTTACATTGAGTTCGTCATCAATAAATTGTTTACAATCAAATCAAATAAGACCATAAGCTAAAATTTAATTAAAAGCATGCAACAAACTCAAAGTTTCACCTTCTTTTTGCTTGGAGTTGCATCTGCTGCCAATTTGTCCTTGTCACGACAAATCTACTTTGATCATCCCTTACACACATTCTTATTCTTGACGTGAGTTATTATTGGATTGTAGCATCGTCTATGTTACATTTGAAGAAACCGTGAGGGCGATTTTCAACAAAAAAACAGTTGAGGAAATATATTTGGTTTGAGTCATGTTTACCTTCTGAGCAGGCTGCCACCAAGTGAGAAAATTGGTAGTTCGAAAGCCTACACCTTGCAATGGTTCAACCTTATTCTTCCAAAGTTTGGCGTTCCTTTGTGCTACCATGACAAACATAAAGAGTTATTCTTATAGTGCCAAAGCTGCCACAACAAAAAAACTGTCATCAAATCCATCATTCAAAGGCATTAGTGTATCCATCATCCGGGTTGGATTAAACTCTCAATTCATGATTTTTCAATGTGAATCAAACTAATTTAATTATGAATCGGTTGGATTGAATTAGGTGAGCGGGTAATAAAAAAAAATTATTTAAAAAATATATAATTAAATTTAAAAATCTAAAAAAGTATATTTAAAAAATAATAAAATTATATCGTAACATATTATTTAATATTTAAAATAAATTTACAAACACAATAATACACTAAAATTAATTAAATTAGCAATAAATTCTTAGATATAGTTCAACAATTAAATTTTAATTATACATTAATAATAAATAAATAAGTAAAAATATATATATCATGTAAATGAGTTGGTGGTATGAATTCGTAAGTTCAAAATGTTCCACTATCTAAATCGAAGATAATTGAATGGATTAGTTCGAATTAAAACTAAATTTAAATGAATTATCTCAAAATATTGAGTTTAATTAATTTAGATAACCCAATTTCCAGATCTATCCATAGCCAAAAACACTCATATCCATTACCGCCATAAGTGTGCTTTTGTTAACATCGAGCGTTGTCAAGGTAAACAAGAAAAAAATGTCGTAGATTCTCGGTGCGTTGGTCACAACAAATATAGGAACAAGGGAATAAAAGGTTTCGCCGTGTTGGAAGAAAGATTCTCTCAAGTCTCCACATAAATGTTTTAACTTTGGATGAAATAGGTAATTTCATAACTTGCACAAATCTCTGAGGGACTTTTCAATTCGTCTTAATTTATTAACTGCTCAACAATTCATATACTCAATTTTATTGATATATTTAATTTATTTTAAAAATATATTTTTTTTATTAATCAATTTTTTTTTTATATTTAAGATTGAATGAAATACTAACAAATAATTTTAACGTATAATCTCTCCTATTTATCATTTGTTATATTTATAAGTATTTTACTGTTTTGTATTATTAATTTGAGTTCTATAAATTATTTTGCAATTTCATCCTCTTTGATTATAGTAATTCTGAATTTATATTATATTAACATATTTAACTAATTTGAATAAATAAATATTATTTATTTTTAGTAAAAAGAATTATATTTACAGGAAATAGAAAATTATTTATAGATATTACAATTGAGTAACAGAAGCTTAATTTAAAGATTTTAAAATATATTTTTCTTCTTTCAAATATAAATTTTATTTTCTTTCAAATGTAAATTTTATTTTCTTTCAAAGAGACAAATTGTGATACCGCATGTTACTTTTAAAATTAAAGAGAATGTCTACTTTCCTAGTCTTACTTATTAGAAATTCAAAAATAAAATTTTGGTACCAGAAAAACAATATACGACTTAGTGTTTGCACGAGATTTCTTTTGATTTTATTATTTACCAAAAAATTATAACCATTTAATATGGTCGGTTTCATTAAACTCAAATACAAAGATTCTTAAAAGCAACAAGTCGAGTAGGTGAAACATGGTTCAATTGGAATTACGGGATTTATTTTTTATCATAACAACACTGAACCTGAACCGCAAGATTGAACTCAAATGAACGACTCAGATACATGAAGAAACATTGTAACCTTGATCTCAATCCACTTTATAAATACCAAAAACATTAGCGAGTTAGCTCAGTTTCATTTCCTCTCTTACATCAATTAACGGTGGCAAAGATAGATTCCGATCGAAAGAGAAAGAAATCGTCGATTTCGGCGGCAGAGGAGGAAAACGGAAAGCACAAGAAAGAAACGAAGATGTCTTCATCAAACAGACAAGGCGGTGGTGAAGTTAGGGCATCGCACATATTGATAAAACACGAAGGTTCTAGAAGGAAAGCTTCGTGGAAAGATCCAGAAGGTTACGTCATCAAGAACACTAGTAGAGATAGTGCCGTTGCTATCCTTAAGGCAATGCAAAACGACATCGTTTCTGGTAAGGCAACTTTCGAAGACATTGCTTCTCGTTACTCAGATTGTAGCTCTGCTAAACGCGGCGGCGATCTCGGTCAGTACTCTCTATCATAGAAACTTTTCTTTTTCTAATTTTTGTTTTCTGATAATCAAGCATTGTATTGTAATTGTTTGAGTTTGTTTGTTGTGTGAGACTGTTTTTTAACTTGATTTTGAGATAATTGTGTTAACCCTAGGTTAATTGAGTGAGTTTGAATGCCTATCTTGTTACTGTTATTGATCGATTTGTTAACTGTAAAGATGTTTTAAGAATCTATTTTAGTTATATGTGAGATTGATAGTGGTAAGCAAAATTAAAAAATTGAAAGTAATTTTCACATCACATGAATTCACTGCTGCTAGAAAGATTACCAAAATTATGTGTTTTGTTTGTCATTTGAGAACAGAATAAGAATTTAGAACTGAGAAGTTATTGATATTTTTTCTTATTCACTAGCAAGCAATGGTTTGGGTTTTACTGCCTAAGAAGAATAGGTCCAAGAATACGATTATCTACGGATTTTAGTTTGGTTAGTTGTGGGTAACCTTATTTCTTGTGCATCCTTTCAAGTCATAAATTAAATGACAAAAGAAAAGTGGTTGGCAATACAAAGTTGACAAAATAAAGTGGCTTACTAGTTACTACACTAAGTTTAGGTAGTGATTCATTAGAATTAATTGGGATTCATGTCCAAAATAGATACACACCAGGGATTTGTTTCGGTGGGGCTTGTTTGTTGCAAGCTTCTAACAGCTTACCGTATTTAACTAATTATGTTGCTTTTATAACAGCAGTAGCTCCATGTTACATCTCTCTCATAAATGTATGTGTGTGCACATAGTCATCATTTTGTGTTTTTATTTTTCAGATATATGAAATATGAAATTTATACATGGCAATCTTAATTTACAAAACACATATCATATATATATATATATAATAGTTCTCAGTTCTGAATCAAGTGTGACAATGTGACTTTAACCAGTTTGTCAAAGTAATTGGTCCGGTCTTTTCTCAGTTCTGAATCAAGTGTGACAATGTGACTTTAACCAGTTTGTCAAAGTAATTGGTCCGGTCTTTTCTCAGTTCTGAATCAAGTGTGACAATGTGACTTTAACCAGTTTGTCAAAGTAATTGGTCCGGTCTTTTCTCAGTTCTGAATCAAGTGTGACAATGTGACTTTAACCAGTTTGTCAAAGTAATTGGTCCGGTCTTTTCTAAAAGTACGGGTGGAAGAAACAATGTTAGCCCCCAAGGGGGATGCCATCCCCCAAATGTTTCTAAACATCCCTTAACTAGATTACTTTTTAAATAATCTAGTTAAAAAAATTATTTTGCACCCCTAAACCTTACTCTATTCTAGTTCCACCCTTCTACCAGTAAATTGGCATGACTGAGCATCACGTGGTGATGGTATAATGTTGGACTTCTTGATGTTGTTATGATCTAATGGAAGTTAACATTAGCTAGCTGTAGGTAAATAAAATATTGTTGGAATGCGAATTAAAGGGCTATAATTCACATGTCCATCAATACAGCTGATTTTTCAATCTGCGTGAAACTGAATTTCTAGTTATAAAGATAGATGTATCTTCATGAAATCAATTTCTCAAACTTCCTATCCTTTGTACCTTAATCTCATTTTACATACCTAAATGCTAATAACACGTTCTTTTCAATCCACTTTCTTCCATTGATTGATATTTAGCTCACTCAGATCAAATTTATGTGTGACCCATTTAAATTTCAATCAATACGAGGAAGTGCATTGGGAAGAGTGTTTAGAGAGTGTTGCTAGCACCCCTCTAATAGGATTGGTTGTACATTAAAACATTGCTTTCATATATAGAATGGAATATACGCATAAATTTTTTCATTCGAACTAAGATGATCAATTTCTTGGCTGCAGGTGCTTTTGGTCGTGGCCAGATGCAGAAGCCATTTGAAGATGCAACTTTTGCTCTTAAAGTTGGTGAGCTTAGTGACATTGTGGATACTGACAGTGGAGTCCACATAATCAAGAGAACAAATTGATTATTACACGGAGTAATCTTCATTTAGAGAGAACGGTAGCATTTATAGATGATTCTCGCGATTGTTGTTCAGCTTATAATGTGTCGATATATTGATGATTTAGACATGACTGAGCCATGTTTTTTTGGATGATATATTGTTTTCACAAGAATTAAAAACCTGTATCTGTATGCTTGTAATTTTGAATGACATTCATGGGGCTTGTACTTTGTACTCTATTGTCTTTGGCAGGATTCTGTCGTGAATTCCATCACCACCAACTATAAACACGGTTCCATTGCTACCTAAGATATGCAATTAGTCTGGGTTTTTTTTATACGAATATGAATACTTGATGGTAACTATTGTGAGTCTTGGAGTTCAAATAATAATTTTATTAAGAGTTGGATGATAAATTATATACTATTAAGTTACTACTGAGTATATTATTTATTGTGAATTAGTGCAACGATTGATTGGGTTAAAACTATTCTCATGGTCTTTAGATAGTACTTGTAAATAAGCTTCACCTAGCTACTGGATGTATTAATATTAAGATATTAAGATTTGATCGTTAAAGTTCTGAGTTGTGACTTGTGATTGAGAGATACCCTTATGAGAGTTAGAGATGTGTGATTGTGTTGTGAAATGCATAATACCTGTGAGATATATTGATTGTGCCACTACCCCGAGATGCAGTTATTATGTGTGTGATGTTTGTTGTACCCCTGGTTGTCTAATGCACAATCATGGTATTCAAATGTGATATTTGGATATCGGTTGAGAAAAAGTGACATAGGATCTTGAAACCAATTCTAGCTAAAACAACTATTCCTAGCTTGCAATTCTAGCCAAAGCGAAGATGATTCTGAATGTGAGTATAATTAGAAATCTAGATGGACGTTGTGTGTCTGTTTCACTTGATTGTAAATATCTGCGTTGTGTTAAGCACTTAAGCGAAAAACGCCATTGAATAAGAATTAGTATGGTGGAGGTTGCGCAGATATTAGAGCAGTTCCAAGCCTAGTAGTGGGTGTGGAAATTCTAAGGTGACTTATACTTGTCGGGATGTATTGTGGAACACATTATTAGAGTGGGATGTAAGGTAACATTCATCTGAGTACGGGTTCTTTTTGTTTTTAGTCTTCCCTACTTCTTCCAATCAAAATTATACACATTATTCATAAAAAATTATACACATTTTATCCCATAATTGACATATTTTTTAGAAGCATTTAAGAGCATAGGTTAATATTTTTTGTGAGAAAATGTGTAGTGAGTTGAATCTCATAGACTCACTAAAATCATGATATATTTCAAGACTCAAAACAGCACTGAATAATAACTTTTATATATATAATCTTATATTTATTAATCGTTTTTCTATTTGCATCTTTTTGTTTCAACAATCCATCTATATATCTTTTTGTTTACATCACTCGTCACATTTATTTATTCAATCTCGTATCACTTGTTTTACTGTCAAACAAACTAGTATTAAATTTCAGATGAACATGATCCTCAGTATCAATACTTCATGCAACAGCTCACAATATATGCACTGTGCAGCAAGTTTTCAGAAACTTAGATAATAGTGAAATTATTTATCACATATTAAATTATAATTATTTGATACTATAATAAGGTTAGATCATGTTTTCCAAAGTGAAAATGTTGCCATATTTTCATTATCTTTTTTGTTATTAGTATGCTATGAAAATTATGGATGGGTACCATCGGTGAATGTACTTCATGGAAGGAAGACATTGTGGACCCCCCAATCAGCAGATATCTCACCAAACTGCAAAAAAGAAAATACATCCAATTTGTCTAAAACATATGGTCGATTTAAAGAACCAACAGACCATGTCAAAAGTCTCAAAACCTTGGACCCAATTGTAAGGCCCACAATGATACCAAAATTTGGCCATCAATTCCAAGCACAGTACAAAAACTTGGACTCTTCCCTTTCATATTTCAACCTCTTCTCTGTTTCCATGTTCTTTACAGGGTTAAAAAAAGGTTTTATAGATTTTACCATTGAAAGATGCAGTGCAAGTTCCCATTAGGAGGAGGCAATGGAACTGTGCTTAATTCACTAGAAGATATGGAAGGAAAAGCAAAGGATGCAGGTGGCTTCACCCCAGGTGCCAGTGTCAGTGTCAGAAATGAATCTGACTGAGGACGGGTATTTGAAGCACTTTGGCATTCCATTTGACATGTGAAAATTTTGGTTGACAGGTCTGAACAAATGAAGTGTAGAAGGTAATTTTTTGTTCTAGATTCCAAAGATTGTTGTGAAAAATAATTTTCAGCCATCAAAGATATTATTGAGTTGAGTCGTGGACTAAGTCATACTATTAAGATGTTCCGCAGTATTGTCTAAAATTGTGCAACTACAACATTCCCAAAATCACTGCATAGGTTTTATTATTGCACAATAACACTCCTCTAAATATAGCAGTTAAGACTACTAGTCGAGTTACACTCTATCGGTTATACTAGTGCACCATACAAAATTGTTCTAGAATTACACCTCTAAATATGACGTCACTTGTAATATGATACTATGAACACTACAAAATCTAAAAGGACAATTTTTTTCAGTAAAGAGACAGAAAGAATATTTGGGACGAAACGAAAAAGAAATAAGAGAGAAAGCTTGGATTTATTTTAGAGTTTTAGTGTGATTTGTGAATTGATTGGAATCCTCTATTCATAAAGGAAGCTGCATTTGATCTGAGTAAATTCTGCGAGATAACGGTTTTTGACAAGTTCTTTGAAGACGAATCATAGAATAACACATATCATGCCTTATGTGGTCTTTCATAATCACAATAGTTTCATACGAAGAAGATCTACAATTCATAATATTTTAATTTTGCAGGAAGCAATCATTTTCTTAATCTTTATGCATGGAAAGAAAATCTTTATGATTTTGAAATTAGATCTTGAGAAAGCATATGATAACTTCAATGGAAAATCATCATGGAGGCTTTAGAGCAATTACACTTGCCTATTAACATGATGAGTGTGATTATAAATGGTATTTCTACTACCTCAATAGCATCAATTGCAATATATCTAAAAGTAATGCATTTCAAGCTTCATCAAAGTTAAGACAAGAATATATTTGTTGTGTTCATAACTTGTATATGTTGGGTCAAAAAATTCAAGACTTGGTTGATCAAGGGAGACGACATCCCTTGAGATTTGTAAGAGGTAATGGGTCTAATTTCTCTCATATATCTTTTATTGGTGATCTTGTTTTAGTTGTTGAAGTTTCACCGGACCAAGTTAACACGATCAAGGAGTTGTTAGATGATTTTTATCTTCACTCAGGACAAAAAAATTAATCGATAGAAACCAAAAGTATTTTTCTCCAAGAATACTAGTCATGTCAATGCAACTCACTTGACTCAAGCTATTGCCATAGCTCAACATGATGATTTGAGACTCTATTTGGGAGCCCATTTGTTCCACCAAAGGAACTCTAAGAATACCTTCTCTAATATTTTTGATAAAATGAGGAAGAAACGTTCCTCTTGAAAGACAAGAACATTGTTGATGGTTGGAATATTTACACCAGCTCAATCCGCTCTTACAAGTATCCCAAGTTATATTATGCATATATAACTCATCTCCTTGTGTTAATATGTGAAAAGATTGACAGAATATGCAAAAACTTCATATGGGGCATCACTATTGAGCATTGAAAATATCACTTAATTTCTAAGGACGATATTTGTAAACCAATGAGTGGAAGCTTGATATACTCGAATGGAAATTTATCATGGAATCCCTTAACATGTTAGGATTTCCTTTGAGCCATCAACAAGTCTCAAAAGATTCATTCTCCTTTATCTTTGATAGACTAAGATCTAAATTCACAAATTAGAAAACTAACTATCTTGCATTTGCAGGTAGAATCACTTTTGCTCAATCATGACTATCTAACATTCATGTTTATGTGATGTGAACCATGTCAATTCCTAGTTCTATTTGTGACGAAATTGGGAGATTATGTCACAACTTCATATGGGGTAATACAATTGAACAAAAAGCATACCATTTGATCTCTTGGAAAATAATTTGCAAGCCAAAGCAGGAAGGTGACTTCAAGAATCTCAAAGTCCTTAATCAGACATATATGACTAAACTTGTTTGGCAACTGATTCCGGACAGAGACATATTTTGGATTCAACTAACCGAAACCAAGTATAATTATGGCCATTACATAAAGTAATGTGTAATGGGTTATTCTTGATTATCATTCTACAAAATTTTAGAAGGATAATTGGATATTAAGTTGTGAAAATCTTTTTAGTCAATACCTCAAGCCATTCCACCTGAAGAATATGAGATTTCTATATTGAGCTACATAAATAGTATAAATTAGAATTGGAGTAAACTGCAACAAGTTTTGTTTGTGTCAATCTGTGAGATAATTCGACCCTTAAAGCTTTCAATTGATGCTTCTTCAGATTTCTCCATATGGTTGCTAATTGCTGATGACTAATTTACTCTCAAGTCAGTCTTTAATAACCTCACAGCCCATGAGGCCACTGTTGACTTGATAATATTGTTCAAGGAGGTTTGGACTGGCAAAATCCAACCAGAGTTAGGACGACACTTTGGAAAATGATACATGTAAAACTCCTAACAAATGTTGAGAAATGTCATAGAGACATGGCCTCCAACGAACTTTGTCAGCGTTGTCTCTCTACACATGGGACCCCTTTACACGTTATAAGAGATTGCAAAGATGTTAAACTACTTAGTAATAGAGTTATTAAGTCTGAATTCTAGAGTAAATTCTTTAGCATTGATACGTATGCTTGACTTGAATGGAATCTTACTCAAAACAATATTGGTATCCATTTAGCATGGAAAATGTTTTTTGGTGTGGCGTTAACGAACTCTGAAAAGATTGAAACTCTTTAGTTTTCTCTCAAAATACAAAGATGAGGGGTAATTGGGGCATTAAATTTCTAACCAAGTTAACTTTATTCATAACTCTTTGATTAAGAGTAAGGTTCTAAAGCAGAACTTGACTAACCCTAATCAAAAACACATGGATTAAATCCTGTGTGAAGGTTATTAAGATGAACGTTGACGGTGTTTACCCTCATTTTAAAAGTGTCTCCTTAACCCCTTCTCCATGATCAAGAATGGCTATACTCAGTATACTCTCTTGTTTATCTTTCTTAAAGAGATTATATCTATATTGCATAACACAAATTTGACCTACTCACTTAGTTATTTTATTCTCCAAGAGAAGCAAATAAATATGTTTATTTCTTAGCTCAACTTGGTCACAATATTCTTTTTTTTTTTTAAACGGTGTATCAAACTTTTTCTTTGTTAAATTTATTTTTTATGTATGACGTTGGAAGTTATTATTCTTAACTTACGTTTTAGTTAATATAATTTCTTTGTGATAAAAATAAAATAAAATATATATAATTGAAAAATAACAAATAAAATGGAACCTATACGTTTTTTTTACTAAACGGACTGAATCTATATTTTGATCCTTTATCTTATTTATTTGTATTAATTTGGTCATTTACTTATTCATTCTACCAAATAGGTCTTTTATATCTTAAAAAACATACAACATTTTTTGTTGTTGCAAATTCTTGTTTCATAAAAGGTGATGTGTGCGTTAATTGAGTAATATATCACTAACATTGTTAATGACGAGAGCTCTCAATAAAGCACCAAACTCTAAAGTCTCCTTTAAAAAATGTTTTACTAAGCCCATAATATTAGGTCTCTTATTAAAATAATTTTTTTAAAGTTCCGATCTATTATTTTATTATTTTTTGTGGGCTTAAGAGAGGAGGCTCATAGACCAAATATTTTGTAAATTTTGAGATTTTTTTCTTAAAAAAAATTTGAATTTATTTTTCTCAAAAAAATATCGAAAAAATTCAAAAACATTTTTTTCTCAGAAAAATTTTAAATAAATTTTTCTCAAAAAATTGTGAGAATTTTTTTTATAAAAAAATTCTAGAAAGAAATTGATTTTTTTTTCTCGAATTAAAAATATTTTGAGAAAAAGAATTGTAAATTATTTTTAATTTGAAAAATTTTATGGAAAAAATTAAAAACATTATTTTCTAAAAAAAAAAACTTGATTTTTTTTTTTATAAAAAAAGGTGGGGTCATATGTTCCATTAAGTTCACAAAATTTTAGGTGCTTTCTTTTTCTAGACCTTTTTAACTATGAAATTTGTTTGTCCCTCCAACATGTGAACTGAGGTTAATAATTTATGAACTTATTAAATTGACAACTCTATTAACGATCAACTGATGAAGTCCATCAACTTGACTTATTCATAAGAGTTTAGCCCCTCAAAGATAATTCATTGTAACAATATGATCCTTCAGCTAATATTTTAAAAACTAGACCGAAAATCGAACCGACAAGAACCGTAGATCATGATTTGATCGGTTCAACAGAATGATTAAAAACTTAAAAATATAATGCAAAATTTTATAGTTAATTAATACAAATCATATTTAGTAGATTAAAATTTATAAAATTCACAATTTTACATTAAAAAAAACTCATAATAAATACATAAAATAAATAAATAGACTAAAAAGGAAGAAAAAAAAAATACATTCTTGGAACATGATAATAAAGAACAGATCTATAAGAAAAGGGTAGTTTGTGTAAATGGATATGGACCCTATAAGTTAGGCCTACATTTGATCACTTAAGCAAAGCATGTGAAAAAATTTCCCAGTACCATTATACTATTTGAATTTGCCGGTATATAAATGAGTAAAAATAGTTTTATTTTTTTTGAAAAACTTTTTAAGTAAAGAACATCGTTTTCGAAAATATTTTTTGAAATTTTTTGGAAGTACCCGAAAACCTATTTCAACATTTTCAGAACATATAAAATATCGAAAACTTTTTTTTGACATTTTTAGAAGTTACCGGAAAACTTTAACCCACAAGTTTTTTAGAAGTTCTTTTTAATTTTAATTTTTTATTACTTTGTTATTTATTTAATTTATTTTTTAATTTATTATTTTTTTTAAAAGATGGGTACTGAAAAACTTTTTCACTAGTTTTCCGGTCCATGAGTTTATTGAAACACAACTTTTTAACCTTTTGTATCAGAAAATTTTAAAAAAGATATCCAATAAACACCTTTTTAACCTTATGTAATGGAAAACTTTAAAAAAGATTTTTCGTTATACACCTTTTTAATTTTCTGTACTGAAAATCTTATAAAAAAATTTCCAATAATTTTTGAAAATCTTTTATGTATCGGAAAACTTGAATTATTTGATAGTTGATAAAATAGTAAAAAAATTAAAGATAAATTTGACATTTTAAAAAATTTGTGGAATTTGTGGAGGTATAGGTAGAAATGCATGCATGGTATAAAGTAAAATTTTCAAAGCCTGTTTGTATTGAGGCCCAACTATCCGCAAAACCAAAATAATTGTAAATTGTTATTATATTTTTCATTCATGGCATTAGTAAATTATTTTGATTTGCCTTGTTTGTTCTTGGTGGTCGTCCTCGTCATATATCTATGTATTTAATTTAATCTCGAGAACAGAAAACAGAGACACTGAAAATATTAATAATTGTTGAGAAGAAAAAGAAGAATGGGAGAAGGTAGAGAAGGAGATTGGGAGTGCAGTAGTTGCAACAACAGAAACTACGCTTTCAGATCATTCTGCAATCGTTGCAAACAACCTCGTCTCCTCGTTGATAACAAAACCCCTGCTGATTCCAAGTGGCTCCCTCGTATCGGCGATTGGATCTGCACCGGTTAGTCTCTCTCTTTTTGTGTGTGTATCATTTGTTTATTGAAAATTTTGAATTTTCTCTTTTGGATTAATTTTTCATGTTTATCGATGTGATTCTTAAATTGAGTGGTTTAGTTTTTACTTCTTCGAGATTTGTTCAAGGGATAAGACAAGAACCAGTTTCCTGTATTTTTATTTAGTACTGTTAAGTTGGTATGAGTGAGTGGAAAATGCATCAATCAAATTGAATAAGAGACTTAGCATTTTTGTCACTTTTTCCCAATTGGCTTAGTTTACTAGTCTTAGTGTGGCTATTTTATTTTGCAAAGTGGATTTATAGTAGTTGGTATAGTTTCATGTGTGGTTTAGGGTGTAGTTCATGGTGAAACTTTGGTTATTGTAATTTCACTAATATCCCAGGTGTTGTTGTCAAAAAGTGGCAATAACGGTGTTGTAGGGCTATAGCATAGCGGATTTTGATGAATTTGCTATGAGAAACGCTAGTGGCACTATCCTAGTTTTGCTATTAGGGTTATAGCAGTTGCTATTCCAGTTTCCGATAGCCTATGAAGCACAGACCTCGACACTGTCACAAAACAGATACGTTGACACTAATGTCATAAAACATAGGACACAAACACCGATATACATTGGTTTATTATAATTAAATAGTGTTCCCAAGGGATTCCTAAAGTGTGTCGAAGTAAAAAAATATTTTTTGGGGACACTTGTTTGAGGTGTCATACGACTCACTTGTTGGACATGGCGGCACTTCTATTCTCAGAGGTGTCTGTGTTTCATAGGTGATAGCCGGTGTAGTGACAATAGAACAAAAAGGGAATTTTAGGGTTTTAAAATAATGAATATAAAGAATCTGCACTGCCAAACATTAGCTATTTTTATGATAGAAAAACTGAAGAGTCAATGAGTATTACTCCTATATATTCACCATAGCATGTAAACCTTTCAATATATAAGCTATTGTCTGCCTCTGTTCCATGTTCTATTATATTCAACATGTCTTTAGTTATATAAAAGTGACTTATTTCAACTGTTATGCGGCTTCCGCTATATGCTCGCAATGCTATCTGCTATTTCAACTGCTATGCGGCATTCAACTATTTCTGCAATCCGCTATTGATAACACTCCCAACTTTGTGTATTTTGTTTAAGTTAAAACCCTATTACTCTCAAGGACAGAGGTATGCCATCATGTATTTGAGCTGTATTTATGTCATACCTGTATAGGTTTTCCTACTTGTTAATGGTAAAATAATGCTCAAGTTTAGCTTGGCATGGGATTTTATGGTTTATGATCTTTTGTTTCCAATTAAGATGAAGACCTTGGTATCAACTAGGTTGAGATGTTTGTGCTTTTTGTATGTGTATTTTGTGTGGGATGGACGTGTTGGTGTGCGTGCGACGTGTTGGTGTGGGTTCCTTTTCCTCTGGCTCCTGTGTTTGTATGCAATGGAACAATAGGTTGCACTAACAACAATTATGCATCAAGAGAGAAATGCAAGAAGTGCGGACAACCAAAGGAGGTAGCGGCCATGCCAGCAATTGCTATGACTGGAGCATCTTTCCCCACTTATCCACATTACTTTTCCAGGGCACCGGGAGGACCAGAACAAAAGATGAACTTTGGATTGATTGGAAACGGGGTGCCACCGCAGTTGCTGAATTTGAATTCTAATTGGCCTGTTACTGGAGCAGAAAAGTTCGGTATCCATCCAGTTTCCCTATGGCTACCAGGTGGAAATTATAGTTCTGGACAGCCTTATGAAAGTTCAACTAGTCAAAACACATCTAATTCAAAAGGGTGGCGCAATGGAGACTGGATTTGTAACTGTGGCTTCCATAATTACTCCTCACGCTCGCAGGTATGGTCTTAAATTTTATATCGAAAGGGTGTTTGGCTACACAAGTAATCAAGTATTCATTATTTTTCTGATTCAATGTTGAAATAATTTGCAGTGTAAAAAATGCAATGCTTTTCCACCAGGTATGGCTTCTTTCCTTGGTGATTGTAAGTGCATATTGCATAAGCTGTATCTTCTATTTACAGATACTATGCTCTGATATCCGGTGGATAATCTCCCAATCTTCCCGGGACTCTTTAATATAGATGCTTTTCCTTTTTTTGGTAGCAATTGATGTTAAACTTCATACTGTTTCCACTTTTTTTCGGTGTTCAGCACTAGGCACAAAACGGTTAGCTTCTGAAGAATTGGTTTATGACTTGGATAACAAGAGATTGAACGTAGGACCTGTAAGGATTTTGTTTCTTTTGTTACTTTCTGATCCACTGACCACCGCTTTGGTTTTTCATTTACATCGTCTTTTTTTAATAATATTCTTCTGCTCTTACAATCTTACATACAATATTTCTTTTTTTACAGACAAATGATCAGCAGCAAACGTATTCCTGTTTAGAGCAAGTAGTAGGGACCAGTGCAGAACCAAAACCTGGACTCTTCCCTGCTTACACCGCCAGCATTAACTCAAGTTCGGCAATGCCCCCGTTGTTTCCACCTCAAGTTTCTTCTGCCGCACTCCTTGGAAAAGGGTAAATAATTCTTCTCCACTGAGCTTCATGCATTTGTGCCCGTACACACACACAAATATCAGGACATTTGTTATCTTGTAGTTGTACATCATATAGGTCTTCAATGACACTGTTGTACTTTCATAGACTCAAAATTTAAATTCTTTGACCTATTTGACTTTTTAGAGCTAAGCAATGGAGAAGTGGTGATTGGATGTGCACAAATTGCAACAATCATAATTATGCTTCCAGACTACAGTGTAACAGGTCATTCTCATTATGAAGGCAAAATTATGCTAGTCATTATGAATCCATCATGTATGTTTGCATCTGTCATCACTGTTGAATAATCACTGTTTCATTATTTGCAGGTGTAAAACACACAGAGTGGCACCGATGCAACCTGTCAATGCTGTGTAATGTTGAATTCATTGGTTGTATCTAGTTTTGTTATTTGCCCTTGTTTTGTTGAGTTTTGTTTTGAATCTATAGCATGTACTTTGCCAGCCAAATGTTGATATTCTCAACAGATGAATTATTTTCAAATATAAGACCTAAATGGTCCATGCTTAGAAGTGGCAGTGTATTTCTCAATTTCCAAAAGTTATATGCTTATTATAAATACTTTATTCAATACAATATACATGATTTTAGGGGAGTTGTGATTATTATGTTCACTTGTTTTGTTCGTGTATCCATCCTTCTCAAAGTTCAGTTACTATATTGTTACACAATCTTTTGGTTCACTAGTGTATTAATGGTACTCTTCACTTGATGTTCCTCAATTCATATGCCCAAATTTAATCATTGGCGTTCACTGAGTTTCAATGCCATTTGTCGATGACTGAGAACTGTAGACTTGCCAAAAAATTTGCATGGCTAGTCCAACTTCTTGTTAGATGCAACCATGGTTTTAAATTGTTCTCCAGAAATGCAGATGCGGTCCCAAATTCCAAGGTTTTGAGCTCTCCTCAATTGCTTTGCGACTACAATTCCAAATTAAGAGACCCTGATGGGAATTAATCCTCTATTTTTTTCAATGTTTTTAAATCTACACCCTTAAATCTCATATCTTCCTTCATTTGATTACTCTCTCCTTTTCAATGATGGTGAAAGTTTCAATGAACTTTCATGTCACATGAGAATATCCTTCCCCAACCATGATGTAACTACTCAATAAATAGCAAAATATCTACTGATATATTGATTATATATAGTCAACCCCTAGAAAACAAAAAGTGTTTGTACCCAAATGTAAAAAGAAGAAAACTAAAGGTATTATCATTGCATCTCTCATTTAACAAAAATCATTGTTTATGCTCATAAATAGTTGTAGTATTGTACATACATTCAAATTACACCCAATCTTTTGTATGCACAGTGATAAAAGACAAACCAAATTCTCAATGGTTTCATGAAATTCAAAATTTGAGATCAGGAAGATCCCTTCAGTACATCACCAGGTGACAGTAGAGGTGAATCCAGCTGATAAATATCAAGTGCAGGACCCACAAACCTAAACAGTATCCAAGCTCCAATCATGATAAAGATTGAAGCATATGCAAATTTATTAAGCCAAAAGAGAGCACCTTTCTCTCCAACATAAAGCTCAATTGCCTTCTCAGTTAAACTCATCTCCTCCCATTTCTTAGGAGCAGCCTTCACCTTACTGGCTTGCTGCATACCATTTGAAACAGCTCCATTCTCTCTCTGTCGTCTGGCTTGTCTTCGCGATCTTCTCCGTATCCTTAGTTCAACTGGTTGTTCATCTGTTGGTGCTTGAACTGAGTCTGTTTCATCGTTGTTCGTGTCAGTGTTACTACTGCTGCTGCTGCAGGTGATGATGGAGTGAAAAGTGAGGGAACTGTGAGGTTGAGGTGGGAGGAAATGGTTGTGTCTGATAGATGGTAGTGAAAATGAACGTCTAGTGAGAATGATATTGATGAGGGAAGGTGAGTTTGAAGAGAGGGAAGTGGTCTCCATCTCTCTCTCTTCTTTCTTGAATGAATATGGCTTAATGGTAATGTGTGGTTATATTTTTCTTATCCCTTTTAGTTATCTTGTCTTTGGGCCAATAGACAATTTGGAATATGTACTACATCATGTAAACTCCTCCAAAAGTAACTTGGTTTGGACTTAACTTGTGAACTTGTGAAAATTGATATGAATTACTTTCTGCACCCCCTGCCTCCAGTTTCTAGTTTCCATAACTTCATTTTTAAAGTATGGGGATAGAGTGTAATGGAAAAAATTCCAAATAAAAAAAAAGAGATTTTTGTAACCTTTTATCACAATAGAGTATGAAATAAATAAGTAAATAATAAAAAGTAATTATTTAATTTAAAAATTAGGTAATTAATTTTGAATGACGTGGAACAGACATTTGAATTAAAAATGTCAGATTTTTTTATTTGATTTGGATTTAAATATAAAAAATCAATTCAATTTAATTAATTTGGATTGGATCTTTGAATTTGTCAAGAGACTGATTTGTTTCTTACACCTCTATATAGGATAACACTCAAGAACCAGAAGTTTAATATCTATTTTGGACAATAAATTCTAGAATTTTTATTACTTTTTTTTATATTGATATCTCAAAATTTATTTTTACAACTTTGTTTCCACTTTCCAGTGTGCTCCTAGTATATTTAATTAAATTATTTTTTAACAAAAATTGAAAAATATTAATATGATTTTTTAAAGTAAAATTTAGGTGAATTAAATCGTAAAATGTCATTAGGGTCACATACTGTTCAAGTCTCAAAGTTGTCCTTATACTAGAAGTTAAATTCAAACCAATATCTCTTACTATAATTAGCTTAGGGAGGGTGAAAATGACCTAAATGTTAATCTAACGACACTAACGAATTTATTGGATGCACAAGATTGGTTAAAAATTCTAAATGAACTAGAATAACCCTAGGGATGACGAAAATGACCTAAATGTTAATCAAATGACACAAACTAACTTATTGGATGCACAAGATTGGTTAAAAATCCTAAATGGACTAGAATAACCCTAGGGTGAACGAAAATGATCTAAATGTTAATCAAATGACACAAACTAACTTATTGGATACACAAGATTGGTTAAAACCCTTAAAAGGACTAGAATAACCCTAGGGAGGACGAAATTGACCTATATTAATCCAATATCACAAACACACTTATTAGATGCACAAGATTGGTTAAAAACCCTAAATGGACTATAATAAGTCTGGAGAGGACGAAAAAGACCTAAATGTTAATCCAATGACACAAACACACTTATTGGATGCACAAGATTGATTAAAAATTCTAAATGGAGTAGAATAAGCCTAGGGAGGACGAAAATGACCTAAATGATAATCTAATGACACAAGCACACTTATTGGATGCACAAGATTGATTAAAAACCCTAAATAGACTAGAATTAGCCTAGGGAGAATGACCTAAATGTTAATCCAATGACACTAACGAACTTATTGGATGCACAAGATTGGTTAAAAACTCTACATCGACAAGAATAACTCTAAGGAGGACGAAAAAGATCTAAATGTTAATCCAATGATACAAACATACTTATTGGATGCACAAGATTGGTTAAAAATCCTAAATGCACTAGAATAAGTCTAGGGAGGACGAAAATGACCTAAATGTTAATCCAATGACACGAACACACTTATTAGATGCACAAGATTTGTTAAAAACCTTAAATGGACTAGAATTAGCCTAGGGAGGACGAAAATGACCTAAATGTTAATCCAATGATACTAACGAACTTATTGGATGCACAAGATTGGTTAAAAACACTACATGGACAAGAATAACTCTAGGGATGACGGAAATGACCTAAATGTTAATCCAATGACACAAACATACTTATTGGATGCACAAGATTGGTTAAAAACTCTAAATGGACTAAAATAAGTCTAGGGATGACGAAAATGACCTAAATGTTAATCCAATGACACAAACACACTTATTGGATGCACAAGATTGGTTAAAAATCCTAAATGGAATAAATAAGTCGAATGATGACGAAAATGACCTAAATGTGAATCCAATGACAAAAACGAACTTATTAGATAGACAAGATTGGTTAAAAACCCTAAGCATCAAACCACTATCCCTTTGAGTCGTAAGGATATGACATGAGTTAAATATTATTCTGATTTCAAATATATAAGTCAAAGAAAATTAATGTATTTAGTTGAAACTTTAAGCCAAATACATCAAAAAAAATTCACTTGTATTTGAGACTAGATAAAATACTTTACAAATAAATAAACTTTTATTGGAATAATGGAATTATATCTTACTAACCACATGTCAATTAGCTTAATAAATATAGAAAAATGAACTTAAACTTTTATTCAAATTTCAAAAGTACAATTTTATCTCTTTTCAATTTAAAATTACTATTTTTTTTTAACAAGTACCCTGCCAAGTCACATGTCAACATCATATCAAAGTTCATTTATCGGATAAAGGAGATATTTTTAAAGGAAAAGTGGAAAACCACACACTTGTAAATATGATTTTAGTTTATTGTAAAATAAAAATGACAGTTTAGTTTACCATTTTGTTTTCTTCATTTCTTCCTTATGCACACATCTCTTTTATAATTTATGATTCATTTAGTGTAAATTAATTTTACATAATATTTTAAAAACTAGTTCGATGATCAATTCAATAAAAGTATAGAGTTAGTGAATTATTGGTTGAACCACGAAGTTATTGGTCGAACTGCACGACTCAATTGGATTAAACCGAATGAATCGGTCATGTGAATCAATCACTATAAAAAAATATTTGTATTGAACTAGAATTGATGACATGACTGAATCTTTAAATAAATTTTAAAAATATTTAACTGTTATAAAATAACAAAAACAACATTTAAATTTTTAAAAAAATTAATATATGGAGCACTTTTTAATTCAATTAAATATATAAATAAAATAAAATGATCGTTTGTAAAATAAAATCATAAATTATGGTGGCGTTTCTAAAATTGGTTTGAAATGTGTGTGTATATATTATTAGAGGCATTGGCATGTCCTCGGTAGTCCATGTAGGACCTGTGTTCAACTCCTCCTTGTGCCCCTTATTTATTTTGGTTCATATCGGTTTGAGTGCATCATTGGTCTGATAGGTCACTCTAACTGTCCACCTCCTTGATTTTCGGTAGGTTTGGTATGGTTTTCGAAATACTGATTTTACAAAGTGGTATAAGGTACTTATTAAATTAGACATGACAAGATGGTGATTTTTTATCCGACGAAAATATATAACTATTTTACACCGTCACGGTCAGCCATAAACCCTGTGCGACCAGAACATTCGCAGATGACCCCCAATTAGGGAGTGCCTCAAATTTTTTATATAATATATCTTACATTTGAAAAATTATATTTATATCCTTAATTTTGTATACTGATCACTTTAAAATTTTATATTTATACTTTATGCCCAAAATAAATACCCATTTTTTAAACAGAGACTATCTTCTTTGACACTAAATTTGATTTCTCTGAATTATCATCTCTTATTCACACCCATCATTGTGAGTATACGAAACACCAAAGTTCAAATGTTATAATCTTGATGTTAGAGTATTCTTGATGGTCATGTTTTGTGATTTACTGATTTTGGAACTCAATTTATTTGAAAGGATTGATTTACTGATTTTAAGAACTCATTATCTACTAGGATTTAATCTGATGTTAGAGTTTCAGATTTTAGAAACTCATTACTGATTTTGTGATTTATGATGATATTGTTAGATCCAAGAAATTAGGATGTTATTGACTCTAAAATGATTGGTTTTTTAGTTACGAAATATCTTAAAATAGATTTATCTATTGCAAAGGGTCCTAAGGATAATTCGAAGAGACATTTTACGGCTAATGGGTATACCAAAGTATTATCAAATAAAGATAAATGCGATAGAGATTGACTTGTTTATTCGAAAGAGCTTGACATAGAGATTAGTGAGAGACATAGAGAGCATGAGATAAGCATGGATCATGTTAAAAATATGACAACTTGGTATGAGTTGTGTCAAAGGCTGAAAAAGGGTCAAATTATTGATAAAATGACTTAAAGATTAATTGTGAAAGAAAAGGAACATTGGAAAAATGTTTTAAAAAAAATTATTTCACTAGTGAAAATCCTTGCTAAACAAAATTTGGTCTTTTATGGTTCTAATGAGAGATTCTACGACATAGCAATTAAATTTTTTTTGGTTTAGTTGAAATGTTAGTTGAATTTGACCCAATTGTCCAAAATCATGTTACACGTATTACAAATGATAAATTACACTTTAATTATCTTGGACATTACATAGAAATTGAGTTAATAATTTTGCTTGATTTTGCAATTAAAAATGACATTGTTAGAAAAATCAAACAAGTAAAGTATTTCTCAATGATACTTGATTGTACTCTTGATGTTAGTCACCAAAAGAAAATGTCTTTGATAATAAGATATGTTGATATTTTGTTAAACTCTGTTACTATTGAGGAATCTTTTTTAAGAAGACTTATATTATTTTCCTAATACAATTATTGCATATAGAATTTTGTTGACTATTTCCATGACAATTGCTTCTGCATAAAGAAGTTTTGCAAAATTGAAGTTATTTGAAGTTTTACTTGCGGTCTACATGGATTAGCATTGATAGCAATTGAGAATGATCTTCAAAAAGTGTTAAAAGGATGAATCTTTTTAAAATTGCATTTTTTATTAGGTACAATTTTTTAGATTCGTATAAGGTTTCCAAAGATATTAAGACATCCCTCTA
Organism: Cicer arietinum; assembly: GCF_000331145.2. Taxonomy (NCBI): domain Eukaryota; kingdom Viridiplantae; phylum Streptophyta; class Magnoliopsida; order Fabales; family Fabaceae; genus Cicer; species Cicer arietinum. The sequence goes on from NC_021166.2 coordinate 16,068,799, forward strand.
CACCGTCATGATCATTAGACTCATTAAATTAATAATTTCTTCAACTTTCATACCTCTAAAATTTGAGTCAAGCAATGCATAACTATCCATTATGTCTAATTTCAAACAAAATTAATTTAGTATTTTTGGCTTTGAATATTGCATAATCATATTTACCGGCTACGATCAAGATTGCTTCCCTCGTTGACGGGAACTGCACCATACCTTTGGAGCAATCTCATTCATCCGATTAATATAACGCTCTAAAACAAACCACATGTTCAATACTTAAATTTTATTTAATTAAATTCAAACTGAAAAACATATATGAATTTTCATTTCCACAATTCTTTTTCATGCAATCCATCGCGTGTGACCCACGTGTCATAGTCGTCCTCCACGCCTCCGTCAACTCTACGCCGTCGTCGTCTCATGTACTGCCGTCGATGGTCAATCTACTAGCAAAATAGAGCAGCAAATTTTTTAACTCAAAAATAGAGCAACACATGGTTCATTTATTATTCTATAGTTTTTCTTTCATTTATTTGTTTTATTCAATTTTTAGGTAACATCATTTAGGTAGTTTGATCAAACATGTTGTCTTCAAATGTTGATTGGAAGTCAATAGTTGTTATGAAATTTGACAATATAGATGTGGCTTATCAATTTTGATTTACATATAGTGCACATGCTCGTTTCAGAGTTAGATAACGTTATAGGAACAATAGTAAAGATAGCACTATATCATCATGTAGACATGGAAGTATGATGTACGGTGATGTTGGTTGTCTTTCACAATATTTTCAACGACATTTGTTGGAGAGTTCGTTGTTTTTTCACGCATACCAAATTGATATAGAAGAACAAATCATAAATGGGTTTTGGTGTGATGCAACTATGGTGTTGGATTACGGGTATTTTGATGACATTGTGTCATTGGACACTACATATTGTACCTACCATACTAATAGACCGCTTGTTTTGTTTTCCGATTTCAACCACTATAGGGGTTCGACCATTTTTGGTACAACACTATTGTATAATGAGACAATTGAGTTATTTAAGTGGTTGTTTGATACATTTTTAAAAGCACACAACCACAAAAACCAAGGATTTTTTTCACTTACCAAGATCAAGCGATGGTTGGAGCATTGGCTAAAGTGATATCGGAGACTCACTATGGTTAATGCACATGGCATTTGTTACAAAATGGAATTAAACACCTTGAGAAATAAATGAAGGGGGAGGGGGTTATCTTTTAAGATATTTCAAGAAATACATATATGATAATGACATTGAAGCATATTTTGAGACATCTTTGACGAACTTGATCAACTAATATAATGTTCATGAAAATAATTGGATCAAATCAGTTTATGCTATTAAAAAACATAGGTTGTGTGTTACATGAAGAAAGCATTCACTCTTGGCATGTGAAATACCCAACTAAGTGAAAGCTTGAATGCTCACTTATAAAGGTGCAACCACGAGAAGAGGGGTTGATTTATGTTTGACAAAGTTGATAACTTTTTGCTAATTTGATTAAGGCTGGTTGGTTTTTATGAATTACTTGGATAAGAAGCAATGTGATTCATATTGATCATGGTCCTAATTTATTAAGGTTGAGTTTGTAAATTCTTCAGATTGATTCTATTCATATTTTGTTGTAGATAAATCTTCTTCAAATCTTCTTCAAATCTTGATCAAATCTTCTTCTTCTTCAAATCTTGATCAAATCTTCTTCAAATCTTGATTAAATTTTCTTCAAATGTTGATCAAATCTTCTTCAAATCTTGATCAAATCTTCTTCAAATGTTGATCAAATGTTATTCAAATCTTGACCAAATCTTCTTCAAATCTTGATTATATCTTCTTTTCAACTTGGTCAAAAAATTTCTTCAATTATAAATATGAATCAAATATTATTTTAGATTTTGATCAATTATAAATTTGAATCAAATCTGATTTTAGATTTTCTTCAATTGTAAATTTGAATCAAATTTTATGTTAGATTTTCTAAAATAACATCAATCTTCTTTCATATTCTTTGAAGTCAAATATATTGTTCTCATAAAATACTTTTGTTTTCATCAAAACTCTAAGTATAAAATCAACTTGGTTCCAACACCTTCAAATCTTGAAAGAAACCAAATGTGGATGTTATCCAATTCTTCAAGCACTTTGAACGAGTTGTTGAGGAGAAGATAAGCAACGGGTTGAGTTGTGAGTATACGTCCTCATATAAGCTTGCAAGGTTAATATATTAGTTGTCACCAATATTGATACAAATGGAAAAAGTATACACCCACAATGCATTTGAGTTGTTTCAAAATAAGGTTAAGTTATTCTTAGCTTTATCGATATTAGAGAGAAATGAGTCTCACTCTTTACATAAGTATGTCATCACTATGGTCAACCGTGAAGGATCTTGGACATTGTAATTTTATCGTGCTTTAACCTCTATTACTTGTTGTTGTAAAAAGTTTAAAACATTTGGCATACTTTGTTCACATGCATTGAATGTGTTTGAAGCAAATGATGTTAAAGTCATTTTCGAGAAGTATATTTTAAGAAGGTGGACAAGAGAAGCTCGTTGTGCCATTATGCAAGATTTTAGAGGGAAAAAGTTTGAAGGAGATCCAAAGTAATCTCAAACACAAAAGTTTAGATAAGTTGTCTCTAAATTCATTAGAGTGGCGATCGAGGCATCGCCTTGTGAAAAACACTTTAAGATCGTTGATAATTATATAGATGTCATGTGTAAGAAAATAATAGAATGCCGTTCACAAGTCATAAACAATGACATTAATGATAACTCAATATTTGTGAGTAATGATGTTATGAAACCAAAGGGATACAAGAATCAGGTTGATTAAAAAGACACATGCACAAACGTCCTAAGAGTTTTATTGAAAAGAAAAAAGTTCCACTAGAAGGAAACCACATAGTCAAGTATGTGGTATATAAATCAATATATAGATCAATTGTTTTAATTTTACATGTATTATCCCTTGTTTTAATTTAAATAATCATTTTAGGATAAACTAGGAGCAAGTCACATGCTCGAAGAAGTATGTTGTTCGGCACCTCCAACTTATGAGCCTCTAGAAACACATCAAAATCAATTTAGTTTCACAACATATTTGATGGTAATTTCATTTGTCTTTAAAAGTTGATTATACTTAATTTAACACTTATCATAATGTTAATTAATTTTTATTATTATGTAGCACCCCTTATGAGACAAATATTCCAACCTTTTATGATTTGGAGTGAATGACATATATTAATGATGGATATATGTTAGTGTTACTATTTTTTGGTACAAATCAATTAATGAATTTTGAGTTGTAAGCATTTAGTTCATTATTATTTGCTGAGTAAAGAATTGGAAGAAGTATCACATATGTTCCATATCTATTCTGCCTTATATTGTGTATTCTGCGTAATTTTGTTATGCTGCATAATTTTGCTTTAATGCTCAATGAACATCATTTTTGTATTATTGTATTATGATGGATATCTATTTTGCTTTTTATGAATCATTTAATTAAATGGACAAAAAAAATTGTAATGAAACAAAGACACTCAATTCATTATATTCAAAAAAAAGTTACAAACGTATAACAAAAAAGAAATATTTTACAATAGAATAAATGGTGTTGTATTTAGTATCAAATTATATCATAACTCTACTTTACATAATTTCTATAATCAGTCTTAAATTCAGAGTATCAAATTTTTTAGTAATGTTGAAGTCTTTTGCCTATGTGTTATTAAATTATGCAATGTGTTAATGTCTCATTTCCTTTGTATTGTCATATTTATGTCTACCACATAATGCATAATCTCTTTTCCTTTTTGTTCTCTTCATCAATGCATTGAATCACTAAACAACCAACATAAATATCATCCAAAGAAACAAGCCTAAAAAAAATACACAATGTACATTAAGCAAATCAAATAGCTCTTACAAGGGTTTTCTTTTTAAAAATATGAAAGAAAATAAACAATGCAATTTAAAATATTTGGATCATAATTGTTGCATCTTCGGCATGGATTTGCTTGTTGTAATTAGAAAGAAAATCAAATACCTCTCATAAGAAATTATTTGTTGCATCAACGCAAGTAGAGACCGCTGACTCTAACGGTAATTGCAGCAATTTGAAAGATTTGTATCAACGCATGCAGAAACTTTATAATTAGTTGATATCTGTAAACTACGATGGGATAGAAATGCGACGAGACTGTGTTGGGACACATTGAGGCGACATGGAAGCTGTGGGTGGAAGGAGAGTCGTCGATATCACAAGCTCACTAATTATTAGTTTTAACCCACATATTTGAGAGACAAAAAATTTCATAGTTATTAAGGCCCAACAAAAGAAATTCCAGAGTTAAAAATCCCCTAAAATTTTGTAGCCGAAGTGGGGGCTTATATGAGTCTAGTTTTTCAAATTTATCTTTTGATTTTTTTTCAAAAAATTTCTGATAAAAATTATTTATAAATTTTTTTTACATTTTTCTCACAACTTTTCAATAAAAAAAATTTGGCTTAATTGCAGTTTTGGTCCTCCTATTTTAGCTCAATCGCGAAAGTAGTCCCCTCATTTTGTTTCTCACCAGTTTTGGTCCTCTAAGCAGAATTTTGGTCCAAAACTTCGTAAAATTTCATTTTTTTTTGCATTTATGTAAGTCATATCATGTCTCAAGATCTCATTTTCAACAATTGTACCTAAAGTGCATGATCATAAACGGTGTAGTACTACGGCTTTAAAAAATGAAATTTCATCAAATTTTGGACCAAAATTCTGTTTGAGACCAAAACCGGAGAGAAACAAAATGAGGGGACTACTTTCGTGATTCAGGTAAAATAGGGGGACCAAAACTGCAATTAAACCAAAAAATTTATTTTTTCTGAGAAATAACAACTTTACAATAAAAAAATTTATTTTTTCTGAGAAATAAAAAATCGATATCTTTTCTGAGGACACTAACACAGATGGGGTCTATTTCAGAGTTTTTAGTAGCATGTGGATTTCTGATCAGTGGCTGCGGTGGTCATAAGCTGCATTCCATAAATTTTACTTATATAAAAATGACATTATTTTAGAATAACTTAGAATGGTTAATCTCTTGTCTTTTGACTCTGATGATTCTATCATATAGTACTTTTGGCTTTGAATAACTTGGAACAGTGCATTCATAAATTTCCAGGTAAATAAACCAAGGATATATTATCAATTAAACAATAATGAAAGAAACAATTTTATTGGAGCATTCAACCACACACTATGGTTACATCACTAGCTCCATTCAGATAATAAAAAAGAAACTAAATCCAAAATATTGGTGTCAAAAGAGAGACAACCAAATCATGCAAAACAAACATTTTACCACAAATCAAAAATCAGATTTTTCTTCTTCCTCCTCATGAAAGCGAATATGCTTTCCTTTTGGAGTTGGCAACCCCTTCAAAATCAAGATCTCAGTTGAAGAAGCAACAGATTCTTCAACTACCTCTTCCACAAATTCATCACCATCATACAAAAATCTTGTATGTTTCCCAGCAAACTTTGGAACCACCTTTTCATTCACACCAATGTTGCTTAAACCTTCACAAAGTTCATCAAGTAGCAACTCTCCATCATCAACATACTCTTCCTCTTCTTCAACATCCTCATAATAATCTTCTTCTTCTTCTTCAGCTATTTCATCTTCATCATCGTCATAATCATCATGCGAACTTGCATTGACTTGAATTGACCAAATAGAGTCACCATCATCCTCTGTGGTACCCATCTTGGAATCTTCCTGAGAAGTAATATCAGAAGAGCATTCTGTTACCTCAGATTTGTCTGAGAAATCCAACAACAAGGACCTACTTAGAACATTCTTTTCAGATTCAATGTTCTCCTCATTCTTTCCAATAACTACTTGACTCATCCTCACCTACCAACAAAAATTAAATCAAATTAAAAAATAAATCTCAACTATTTTGTCAATATGAATTGAATAAAAAAAAACACAAGTTCCTTGAAAGAAATAAAAAACACCAAAATAACAAGAACTAAGCATCCTATCAAGTTTGATAAATTTGGGACTGAACATTACATAAAAATCACCAAAATCATCAAAAAAACTAAACATAGATAACAATTTTTTGAATGATCCAAAAATTGATTAAAAATAATTTAACACAGTAAAAAAGGGAAAGTATACATTTTAACAAGATTAAGAGACAAACCTGAGAAATCAGTTGTTCTTGGACGACAGAAGAAGGGGAAACCTCAGTCAAAGCAGTGGCAGTATTGTTATTATTGAAGATTTGGGGGGTGTTTGCAGGAGTTGGAGCAAGAAATTGCATTGGAGAGTTTACAAGTTGAAGAAACGGACGAATATCCATTGAAAGTTTAGAAATTTCAGCTTCTTCTTCAACTTTTTGTAAAAGGGTCTTCACTTGACCCCTCAACAAAGCCTCACCAGAACCTGGAGTGTTCTTCACTCGGCTTCCCCTTTGTTTCATAGTACTCGAATATGGTGTCTCAATCTCGCCATTCGCAAGCCCAACGATCGGCGAATCGTTCGATATGTCGATCAGTGCGCAACGATCTTGTTGCTGTACTTGTCCTTTTCTTTGCATTGATTTCGACATATTCTTCTCCGAGTCTTCAATCTTTCCTGAAACCAGAAAAAATGGAAATAATCAAAACCCAATCTTCAAAATCAAATCTTTTTGAGAAACAAAATGATCAAAAGTCCAAACCCCATTTTTCAAAATCTAAATTGAGAGAAAAAATGACCAATAGTTAAAATCCCATTCAAAATCGATTTTTGAGAAAGATAATGATAAAAAAAAGCTCAAAACCCATTTTCCAAAATCGATTATTGAGAAAGAGAATAACGACTCACTTGAAAATAGGATATTGTTGACAGACAAGGTGTTTGTTTGTGATCTTGTGACTCTTGCAGTGGATGATGGAGTCTCCATTGAGAGATAATACAGCGAAAATTTAGGGATAATTTGGAGTGAGAGAAATTCGGGAACAAGATTGATTGATTGATTGTAGGGAATGTGTGTTTAAGGCAAACGGCGAGGTTTATAAAGAAGATAGATAGCATACAAATATGACCGTTGGTGCGCCTATTAAACAATGTACAATGAACTAGCCGTTAGGTTACAGTTTTTGAAATATGGGCCATCTATATTGGACTTCATTTCGGCCTGCTTTTGTTTGATCAGTAGCCAGCCCATTGGAAATAGATAATTTGTTGGCCCATAAAGAACTATACTAGTATTTAATTTATATATAGGGATTGATTTTCTCTCACCCTGCTTCTTTTTTTATATTCGAAATAATTGGGAAAATAAATAAATAGAGTTGTTATTATGGGAGACGACATCTTTCTAAAAAAAACTACTTTTATAATAACATTTTTATAATAGGTTAAAATCATATATTTATTTAGTTTTCTAAAGGTTTAAGTATAATGGTTAATATATTTTTGTTTGTTTTAATCATCTTTAAAGAAATGAGACTTTAATAATTTGAAATTCAACTAAAAAGTAAATAAAGTATAATCAAGAATTATTTCAGTCAGAAATTATATATATATATAAGTTTAAATCTGTAATCTTATTGGTAGTTTTTGTGCATTTGACTCAAAAAATGTTTATGCATTTGACTCAAAAAAGTTTAAATCTGTAATCTTATTGATATATTTAAAAATGTTTATGCATTTGACTCAAAAAATGTTTATTTATATCATTAAGGTTGAAATATTGAATATATTTATAATAAATATTGTGTTGACCGAAAGTGGAAGACAAAATTCATAACAAAAAATGAAATTTTATTGGAAATATAAGTATATTTAACTCTTATTTAATAATATTATACTATGTCAAAATTGATTGTAATAAGATTTTTTAATATATTTTTTGTATCTTTTATCAAATACCATAAATAACTAATTTATTCATCAATAAATAAACTTTTTTAGATACTTATGAGGATGTGAGGTAGCACATATCATATTTAATGGGAGAGATAGTAGGGAATTCTAGATTTGTGATGAACGTATGATTCCTCTAATTTATCTAAATCTATACTTTTGACTCCTACTTCTATTGTTTTTTTATTTATACATAATCTATACAATATAATATTGTAAGATTTTTTTGGTAAATTTGTCATTTGTCAATTAATAAGAGATCTTAGTTACTATAAATATTCTATTAATAGTAATAAACTTTTATTATTATTTGTTGGATAAAATTTCAATTATTTTTAAGTTTTTAGTATGTGTCTTAACAATTTGAGGTAGTAATTTTTAGTAAATTTTACTATCTAATTGTTCAAAATAATTTTAAATGAAAATATGATAAAATGTAGAATAAAAATAGATGTTATTGATATAAATGTTTTTCATTGAGGCACATTAATTAATATATAAACCTAAACAAAAACTATTGTTTGAATTTCAAATTATATATATATATATATATATATATTATCTAGAAAAACAAACGTAAGAGTATATCTTTAAATCTTATCTTATTTTATTGTTATTCTTTTTAAAACATTTTCAATAACTTAATCATTATTTACATATGATAAAAATATATTTAATTATGAAAGATGTGGGTAGCAGTAATAATGGCATATTATAGTTAAAATAAAACATTTTAAAATTAATAAATTTACTTTTAAAATCAAATAAATATATTAATTTTAATAATTTTAAATAAGAAGAAACATAAAAATAAATACGTAAAGAATTATTACATTCCAACAAATACACATATAATAATATAATAATGTTTATAATAACAAAAATAATTTAGGGTATTTTGTTCTCATGATCTCTTATTCTTTTTCTTTATTATTATTATTATTATTATTATTATTATTA